>NC_045438.1:20491067-20540373 GCF_002776525.5 Piliocolobus tephrosceles
TCACTGAAGTGATTTCATCACACTGTCAAATCTCACTGAAGTGATTTCATCACACTGTCAAATCTCACTGAAGTGATTTCATCACACTGTCAGATCTCATTGAAGTGGTTTCATCACACTGCCTGTCAAATCTCACTGAAGTGATTTCATCACACTGTCAGATCTCACTGAAGTGATTTCGTCACACTGCCTGTCAAATCTCATTGAAGTGATTTCGTCACACTGCCTGTCAAATCTCACTGAAGTGATTTTGTCACACTGCCTGTCAAATCTCATTGAAGTGATTTCGTCACGCCGTCAAATCTCACTGAAGTGATTTCATCACGCTGTCAAATCTCACTGAAGTGATTTCATCACGCTGCCTGTCAGATCTCACTGAAGTGATTTCGTCACGCTGCCTGTCAGATCTCACTGAAGTGATTTTGTCACGCTGTCTGTCAAATCTCACTGAAGTCCCCAGAAGCCTTTTGAGACAGGCATTCTTCACTTCTTCTTTTGCAGAGAAAACCTACATCTGTGGCGTTCAATCAGTTGCCTGTAGGTTTCATGTCTAGAAAATGTTGAATTTGGGATCAGAACTCAGGACAGCCCATGTCTGTAGGCCATGCTGATGATGCTGAGAAGCAGCGTGCGTGAAATAAAATAACAACAGACAAGGCTGTTCATTGGAGAAAATAGGAAGCTGTGCTCACTTGTGTGTGAATACCAGTTGTCAGGAGAAGTATTCTGTTGTATGAGTAGCGATTTGTGAGGACCTGGGATCGTACGTTTTAGAGATGACTGGGCTAAAGCTCTGTTGAGGGCAGTGTCCTAATGCAGCTTCATGGCCAGCTGCGCTGTGTTTCTGCGTATTTGTAATGTGTTCATTTGGTCAGTGACATTCCTCTCATAGTGTTTCTAGATGAATGTTTGTTTTAACAAAAAACTGGGATGTGTAGCCATGTACCAGAATTTTTTCTTATTTTGTATAGTGTTACTGTATTTGCATTTTGCTTTAATTGTTTATTTTCATTTCTTTCCTTTTCTGAAGTCAACAACTCTTTATACCACCTTTGATGAAGTAAGTAAGTACACTTGTAAGGTAATTTGAAACAAACAGAACACTGTCTTCTTTTAAAATACAAATTAAAACGCAAAATTAAAGATCAGCCATAAATCATATGCTTATAGGAAAATGTCCATAGTAATATAAACCAAAAAAAGCTTATAATTGATATTTCTGGTTGATTTTGAGGCCCAATATTAACCAATCTAGCTCCCAAAGCTATACAAAGCTCAAAGTTGGAAAATATCAAGGAATCTAACATGACTAGCTATAATTATTTAGAGGCTTGCATTTTAGATTTAGGGGTAACATCTTTTTTGTACAAGAAATAGACCCCAACTACTGTTATGAGTGTGTAGTATATATTGATTCATTTAATCTGCATATTGGGGGTGTGAATAGTGAAAAAACCACAGTTGGAAATGCCTTTTATCATCCATAGAGCGTAGGCACTGGTGTGTGTAATCGCGGATAGCATTCATGTGCACCTGAAGTGTGACAGTCTATAGGAAACCAAGGGAAGGGCCACCTGTAGAGGTCTGGACATTTGGTTTTGCCTTTAAGACAACTGTTAGATTCCTAAGTGAGTGTGTGGTGGATGAGTTAAAAATGTGCCTGCTTACTTGCAGAGCCTCTTCCATTAGGTGAATAATCTGCTGTTATTTTAATGTGTAAGACCTTTGGTGATGTGAGGAATCGATTAGATAGTGCAGTCCAGTCTCTAGAGGATCAGGTCTGTGGGATTGGTTGGGGTGGTTGGGCAAAGTCCATGGTAAGTTAAGAAGTGACTTTGGAAGTGACTCTAATGTGTACACAAACAACACACATGCACACACCACACATATATGCACACACACACATGAACACATACATCCATGCTGCATATACACACACAGGCCTACACACACACTAATATATACACAACACACATGCACACACCACACATACATACACACATGAGCACATACCTCCATGCCACATATACACACACAGGCACACACACCCCCACACCACATATGCAGGCACATATACTACACACACAGGCACAGTTGCATATAAACACACAAATGTACACACCCTCACACCACATATGCACATGCACATATATACACCACACATATTCACAGTCACATACACAAACACACATGTGTATACAATTAATAATATATTCTTAAAGTCATTCTGTTGGTTAAGAAAATATTTCCTAAACACCTGTTTGCTGAGTTTTAAAGGCTGTCCTCATGCCATTTGATTTGCTTAGACCTTAGATAACAAGTTACACTAAAAGTACTATATCCATCAGCTCTGAAAGTGCTGTATGTTTATGTATGGAGACCAGTTAATCAATGTAGTTATTTTTGATGTTTTAGATATTGGCAAAACACTTGAATGATGGTAAAATCAATCAGCTTCCTCTTTTCCTTGGAGAGCCTGCTATGGTAAGTATTAGGTATTTTCCAGGCTAATATTCTTGTATTTATTGATGTCATCAGCACTTCTCTAAAATGAAATTAATTTTGGCTTGTGGTTTGCTCAAGAAAAACACTTCTGAACCGTTCCTGTGCTGTCTCAGCTTCAGCCACCAATCAGCTGATGTTTGCCAAGCTGTCACTCCTTAAATGTCTTTTTTAAAGGCCTGATGATTTAGGTGCCCTATCCCTAAGCAAAATTTGAATTTGTTTTTTACATGTATTTGTGCTGTGGAACGGACATGTATTTGTGTCTTGTTAAATGCAACAGTTAGGCTGGGAGTACAGGCTCACGCCCGTAATCCCAGCACTTTGGGAGGCCAAGGCGGGCAGATCACAAAGTCAGGAGTTCAAGACCAGTCTGGCCAATATGTTGAAACCCTGTGTCTACTAAAAATGCAAAATTAGCTGGGTGCGGTGGCGGGCACCTATAGTCCCAGCTATTCAGAAGACTGAGGCAAGGAGAATGGCTTGAACCCAGGAGGCGGAGGTTACAGTGAGCTAAGATCGCGCCACTGCACTCTAGCCTGGGTAACAGAGCGAGACTCCATCTCAAAAAAAAGCAACAGTCAAATGTGAGTAATAAGATTGAATATTGGATGAAAAGAGAATGATTAATTGTTTAAGGCCATCTATCCTTTTTTTAATATTTTATGAAGATATTTCAGTGTCTAATTTGGACTACAATAGGTGTTTGACATCCATTCCTTCTAACAGGCCACCTAGGATCACGCTCGTGTTCTGTGACTTTAGACTCTGTGCTCTGTGGACATCCATTTCTGCCATCAAAAAATAAGACGATTGAACTAGTTTAATGTTCTTTCCACCTTGAGTCTCTGTGACTCTTCTGACCATTGGCAGTTTGCCAAAGGCAGCAGTTTTCTGACCTCTTTTCCCTATAACCTGTGGGAGAGGCCCTGGACTTGTGTCGTAAGAAGCAATAGGCTTTCGAAGGTAGAAAGAGCAGATGAGAAAGTGCAGGGGCTATACTCACACAAGTAAGAGCCATGATTTCTTTTATTGCCTTGGAAAAGCTCATTTGCAGATGTTCACACTCAGTTCCCTTCCTTGGAGGAAGGTAAAAACAAGAAAGACTGGAATTTGATGAGACTCCAGTACCACCTGGGCAGCTCTGTCTTCCCCACAGCCTCTGCAGCTCCCTGGTCTGTCCTGTGGGTGTAGGAGAACACCTCTCCCCACCAGGGTCCCACCCAGGGCTTCAGAGCACTTGATGGATGCATTCTTTCCTTCTGTTAGCAACACCAAGCATGGCTTTCTGCTGTGGATACTAACAAAATATTTTCTCTGTTTAATTTCTGAAAGGAATTTCTCTGGGATTTCCTGAACCATCAGGAGGGTCCCCGCATAAGAGATCATTTAAGCCACGGAGAGATCAACTTACATGAATTTTCAAAAGAAACAACTAATCAGTTGCTTGCATTTTCTGTTGTGCTGTTACTCAGATTCGTTGATGAAGGTCTGCTATCAGTTTTTAAGGTAATTTATAGGGAAGAAAATCATTAATTAGATTAACTCATTCAGCTATGAAAGAATATAGTTTATTTTTCAAATGTAATTAACTATTAATCATCTTTTAATATATCTGAGTTACCCGTATCCTCTATCAGAGAAAAAAGTGATTGGATTACATGTATGTTTATATTCTGTATCACAGATCAATCAATATTAATCTCAGCTAAAATAATTTAACTTGTTTCTTAAAAACACATTTGCTTTTGTATGTAACAGCAGCTAAGTATGGAAAATGAAAGAACAAATTATAAAACAGGATTAGCCAAATATTAGGAAATTTTTACAGATGTTTGCTAAATCGATGGGGTAGGATATTTGCATCATCAATAAACTAATTCTTTTATTATTTCAAAGTAAATAATTTAGGTTAGAACATTTGTTATTGATATTTAAATCTTTTTTTCAGATTATACATGTGACAGTTATTTAAAAAATTTTTTAAATGTTCAAACAAAAATTACTGGAAATAGAAAAATTAATGTGAAAAGTAACAGCCCTCAGGATTTCCATCTCCCAGAAATAACTACTGTTAATAATTAGATAGTGTTGCTACCACATTTTTGCTATGACTGTACCAAAGTGAGTTCGTAGGAAGGTATATTATGTTTTATAGCTAGCATTTTTCATTAACGGTGTGTTTTTGGCATCTTTGTTCTGCCTTATTCTTTTTGTCAGCTGTTTGATATTCCATTTTATCAATATGTTATTATTTACCTAAGCAGTCCTTCATTGATGGATGAGTTGTAATATTCCCTGATGTAGAAAATTCCTAATTATTTTGCTGAAATGAACATCTTTGTTCACTTGGGCACTTATGTAAATACTCTTAGAAAGTAAAGTTCCAAGACAAAAGATATCAGTAAAGTTTTTTTTTTTTATTTCTTTTATTTTGTTTATTTATTTATTTTTTATGAGACAGAGTCTCGCTCTGTCGCTTAGGCTGGAGTGGCAGTAGTGCAGTCATGACTCATGACCCATGGCAGCCTTGACCTCCTGGGCTCAAGCCATCCTCTTACCTCAGCCTCCTGAGTAGCTGGGACCACAGGCGTGAGCCATCATATCCAGCCAAGATTATGTTTTTATTTTCATTTCTTTTTTTGTGTTTACTAGATGTTTATAATTCTCTCATTAATTGCCTATTAATGTATTTTCTCCATTTATTTCAGTTTTATTTTTCCCATTGGTTCATTAGCCTTCTTTGTGTACATATTGCTTTGTTATTTGTTCATAGGTTTTGATTATTTTTTCTCTTTGGCTTCACATTTGGAGTCATTCTGAAAAGAATCTTTGCTTTTCAAAATTAAAAATATATGTATACATTTTCTCTGGTACTTCTATTTTTTTCTTTTTTCTTTTCTTTGTTTTTCAAGACAAAGTCTTGCTCTATCACCCAGGCTGGAGTGCAGTAGCACGATCTCAGCTCACTGCAACCTCTGCCTCCCGGGTTCAAGCAGTTCTCTGCCTCAGCCTCCCGAGTAGCTGAGATGACAGGTGTCCGCCACCACTCCCGGCTAATTTTTTTGTATTTTTAGTAGAGGCGGGGTTTCATCATGTTGGCCAGACTGGTCTTGAACTCCTGACCTTGTGATTCACCCACCTTGGCCTCCCAAAGTGCTGGGATTACAGGCATGAGCCTCCGTGCCCTACCTATTTTTTCTTTATTTTCCATTTACATCTTTTGATCCAACTGGAATTTATTTCATCTTGAGAGTAAGGTATAGAGTCTAGCTTTACTTTAAAAAAAATTAATAGTTATTATTCTGTGTAAACTTGGACAAACATAAAACCCAAAAAACAAGTAAGAATGAGCACCTCATGGATTGAGTTAGGGATAATTGACATTTTTCACAATATTGAAGCTTATTAAGGGACACAGTGTCTCCCCATCTTCATTCCTCAAGTCCTCCCGTCTACGTGGCACCTCCAGCCTCCCAGGTGGCTGCTCAGGCTGGAAGCCTCAGATTCCTCTTCTCTCTTCATACTCAGTCCTTGGAACGGGTCTTAGAAATATGTTCCACTGTCCGGGCGCGGTGGCTTACGCCTGTAATCCCAGCACTTTGGGAGGCCAAGGCGGGCAGATCACCTGAGGTCAGAAGTTCGAGACCAGCCTGGCCAACATGGTGAAACCCTGTCTATACTAAAAATACAAAAATTAGCTGGGCGTGGTGGCGGGCGCCTGTAGTCCTGAGAATAGCTTGAACACGGAAAGTAGATATTGTAGTGAGCGGAGATTGTGCCACTGCACTCCAGCCTGAATGACATAACAAAACTCTGTCTCAGAAAAATAAAAAAAGAGAAAAAACAAAAAAGAAATATGTTCCACATCTGCTACTCCCTGTCCCCCCTGTGCCACCACCTGGTCACACTGCCTTGGCGCCTTCCTGGAATGTCGCAGGCACTGACTGGTCTGCCCACCAACTTCTGTGAACCCTTCACTTTGTCGTAACACAGCAGCCAGACTGATCCTTTTCCCAACATGTCAACCTCTCCTCAGAAGCCCTCAGGTGGGTTCACATCTTGAAACAGAAGCCAGGTGCTCTGCAGTGGCACAGATACACCGCTCTGTAGTGGGATACATACGCTGCTCTGCAGTGGCACACATATGCTGCATGTGTGTCTGCCCTGCTGGGACGTCACCCATGCAGGCACATGCGTGTGCCTCCTGTGTTCCGCCTAGCACACTCCCTGGTGCACTCCAGGCTCTCACACATCTGAGTGAAGGGAAGGCCAGCACATTTCTTCTATAGTTAACATCTAGCTACTTGAGTTGTTTGTTTTGTGCTTTTAAGAATTGTAGGTAGTGGGCCGGGTGCAGTGGCTCACACCTATAATCCCAGCACTTTGGGAGGCCGAGGCAGGTGGATCACCTGAGGTCAGGAATTTGAGACCAGCGTGGCCAAACATGATGAAACCCCGACTCTAATAAAAATACAAAAAAATTAGCCGGGCATGGTGGTGGGTGCCTGTAATCCCAGCTACTCAGGAGCCTGAGGCTGGAGAATTGCTTGAACCTGGGAGGCAGAGGTTGCAGTGAGCCGAGATCACACCAGTGCACTCCAGCCTGGGTAAAAAGAGTAAGACTCTGTCTCAAAAAAAAAAAAAAGAAAAAAGAAAAAAAAGAATTGTAGGTAGTTACAGATTTTTTAATTTGTCAACTGTCAATTCACTGACTTTGTTTCTCATAGGTTTTAGTTGACTGACTTGGAGTTTTAAGTTATGTAGTTATATCAACTTCAAATAATGTAATTTTTATGCTTTTAAAAATATGTATATGCTTAGCAATTAAATGATTATGTGATCTTTTTTTAGTTGTATTGATTTTTAGTGTTTAAGTAACTATTTCCTAGTTAAATTTCCAATTGTTTGGAATCTTTTTTTTCTTATTCATCTCCAGTTTTGTGCACAGAGGGTGGGTGTGGCATTTGTGATCTGTTACTGTTAATGGCCTCCATTTAAAATCATTGTATTGGCTGTGATTTGCCTGCCATGTCAAACCTATTTTAATGAAGCCTTTGCTTTTCTAGCTGCATGGAATTATTTGAAGAAAGACAATGAGAAATGGGGACTCTAAGTGGCCTACAGTTCAATAGAAGAAAGCTAAGAGCCTACCCAAATACAATAGTAACCACTATTTTCTCTAAACTAGGAAAAAGCAGCAGTAGAATTGTTGGTTAGTCTTGCAGAAGGCTATAGTTCTCGCTGCCATCCAGTTTTTCAGCTTAAAAAACAGGTATGCTGAATGTAGGGTGCTGGGAGGGGTGTGTACGTCTCTGAAACCACTTGTCTTTTGCAGAGATGCTGAAAGGGTGCAGTTTGCCTGCTGAGTCAGAATTTGAGTTGGGCAGATTCAGCTTTCTAGCCAGCGTGGTGCTTGCTGTGGCCCTGGCCTGGTTGCTCAGTCTTCTGAGCCTCAAGTTCCGTGTCTAGGAGTTGAAAGTAATGCAGTGCTGGTGGCACTGAAGTTTTTAGTGTTTAATGGATGAGCACTGGGAAGTGTTTTTGCTGAATCCCCGGCAGGCTTTTATTGCTGTCGGCAGTAACGCAGAGCTAGGAGCAGTTTTTATTTGTCAGTGGTGAGTAACGTCAGTTTTTCTTCTCCCACATGGACTAGCTTTTGTTAACTTACTGAAACAAACAATTTTTAAAGCATTTCTGCCAGGAAGTTCCAATTTGGCAATCAGCTAAGGTGCTTTATTCTACATACGGGAGGATACAAGGTTAGTGCAAGGGGATGAAAGAGACAGTCCCCAAGAATATAAGCCTAGTGACAGCTGTGCAGGTGGAAATTCATAAATGAGATTACCTCTAAAAGGAAGCTGTAAAATCAACACACAGTGAGTCAGGAGAGATTTGCAAAGGCACTTTAAAGAAAAGGTGCCTTGAGAAGTCGGAGGCCTCCTTGAGAATGCCTTAAGGAAAATACTGTCAGAAGGGGGTTGTCAGCAGTGAAGTTGGGGAAACAGCCTCCTGGAGGTGTGGCTTAGAGGCAGAGCATTGGGCTGCACTGATCGGATGCCGTTCCCCGTTGGCGCTGCAGACCAGCTTTACCAATGGGGATTGCCGTGCTTTCCAAGCGCAAGCCCTTAGGAAGGTAGAGGTGGGCAGGTAGGGAGGAGGGAAGATTTAGGAAGGAAGAGGAGCTTTAAGAAGGCAGCCTTTGTCTTCCAACCAGAGCTGCTGAGGCTCCAGACCATCCTCTCCCGTGCCCCACGGTGGCTATTTTGGGTCCTTACCACTTCTTGTCCCCCTCCCGGCATCTCACAGGTATTCAGGCAACTTTGCATCCTGGGCTTCGGTTATTCCTGCTGTTGAGACCACTCACGCTCCGTGGTGTCAGCAGCCACCGTTTGACTTGCTCATATGCTAGTGGATTAGAAATGGGGAGCATCTGCCGGGGGATCTGTCCTGTGGCCTGGCCTGGGTGTGGACGGCTGTGGTCCCCCAGGGCTTCGTGGGTGTTGCGTCTGAGAAGACTGGAAGTTGGCCAGAGGCCTCATGGGGGTCCTGCAGGGACAGTCCCAAGGTGACAGCGGCTACACCCCGAGCACGGCCTGAACTGGAGAGGCACCTGTGCCTCTGACATGGCTTTGGATAACGCACAGCATCTTCACACCTGCTGTGTTCTGTTGGTTCCAGGCCAGTCGCCAGAACTCGTGCAGATTTGGTGGGATCCTCCCTCTCAATGGCAGGTGTTGAAAGAACCTGTGGACATGGTCATAGCCACCCCAGACGTTCCCTACCAATCCCCTGGTAGTTTCCCCAGCCTTCCCCCATCTGAATGTACTGAAGAACTGACACCCACCATCTGGTTTTAAAATGTTTAGAATTTGTAATAATTTTATAGATACGTATTTTCTAGAGAGTGATGTAACATCCATAACAATCTAAAAACAGATTTTCTAGGAAGTTACCATTAAATCTACAAAAGCAATAAAACATGTCATCCCAGGTGCTGAGCTGTGAGGAGAGTATCAGGGTTTGGGCTCTGCTGCCTTTCCCCGAAGAACTCACTTGGGAAGCAGTCAGGTACGTGGCATCCTGGGGCCTGGCTGACCTCGAGCTTGTCTGGTACTGTTAGTTTCAGCAGCATTTCTTCTTTAGCGAGGCTGTTGGAAGATAAAAGGGGAAGGAGGAATTTCTGGGCCTTGGTGGCTGTGAGGAGCTGCAAGTGATGCTGAATGCGATCTTCCAGCTGGCCTGGGGCCCTGGTGGAGACTGAACATGGAACGAGAGGCAGGTTTTGTGGGTAGACAATGGCATCCATGAGAACTACTGAGTAGACAGGAGGGAAGATGGGTCTGAAGCTCAGGAGAGAAGTGGGGATGGAGGCATGCATTCTGGAATCGTAGGCAACAGCAGACATACTTGTTCAGCAGGAGGAATACGCAGGTGGTTCATCGTCTCACCATCATTGGACTTTGCTTTTGGCATAGGGCATCGTTTCTTTCTCCACTGTCTCATGATGGTGGCTTTTTACATTTTATATTTGGGGAAACTAAGATTCACATCAGGTTGCTGCTCAGTGAACCATTAAACATTATTGTGCATGGGCACTAATGTGGGCATTTTAATTATCACGTACCTTTAAATATTTTCTATTTTTCAGATTAGAAGATAATTCTGAAACAAATGCCTGCTACTCTTTAATTACAAAAATGACGGATGAGCTGTATCACCATATACCTGAGAATCATTGTGTTTTAAAGGACTTGGATCATCTTCCTACTGAGACGTAAGTTCCAGGACATCCTGACAACTATTGAAACATTGATTCTGCAGATTAGCATAAAAAACTTAAGGCATTTTCTGTGTTTTAAATTTTATAAACTTGGTTGTAGTCTTAGAATCCCACTGTAACTGCTCCAAGAGGAATTATGAGATCAGTTTTTGAAATCTCTGTGCAAGCTTGGCACATCTGATGAGGCTGTGAATGTCACATTCTGTTTGCCACAATTCAGTGTATTTAGTTAACACTTGCCACATGTCACAGTTGTCCCTGTAGACCCACCAGTGATACGCCGCTAGCCCTGGCTCCCAGAAAGCCGCAGCCTTGCGGGTGCAGAAGGAGAGTGAGGTACAGGTGAGGATCACAATGCCTGCTCCAAGTCTGGCTCTGTTTGCAGGTGGCCCCAGCTGCTCCGTGAGCTCTGCAGCACACCCGTTCCTACCCTGTTCTGCCCCAGGATTGTGCTGGAAGTGCTGGTTGTGCTCCGAAGCATCGGCAAGCAGTGCCACCGCGTGTCTGGCCAGGTCACTGTTGCCTCGGAACTGAGACACAGGCAGTGGGTGGAGAGGACGCTGCGGTCTCGCCAGCGGCAGAACTACCTGCGTATGTGGAGTAGGTGCGCGCTCACTTTCCTGTTTTGGAGGGGCACTGTGGGGCAGGAAGTTGTCACAGATGCAGTTCCAGTCCCCACTGAAGACACACACAGTAGGCCCCTCACTGAACCCATCGACAGGTGCTGATATACTTGGAGTTCACAATTGATAGTGTGAACCCAGCGTATCTGAGACAGGTCTCGATCTGTTTAGAAAGTTTACTTTCCCAGGGTTAAGGACGTGCTGTGACAGCCTCAGGAGGTCCTGCCGGCATGTGCCCCAGGTACTGGGGGCGCAGCTTGCTTTTATCCATTTTTATCCATTTTAAGGAGACATAAGACATCAGTCAGTAGGTGTAAGGTGTACATTGGTTCCATCTGGAAAGGCGGGAAAACACAAAGGTGAGGGCCTTCCAGGTTCTAGGTGGACAAGAGACGAAGGATTGCCTTGTTTTGAGTCTTTGATGAGCCTTTCGGTGAATACACAATTGACTTGGGAGTGAGGGTAGAGGAATAGTCACTTACACCTTAATGTGGCTCAGTGAAGCTGCATTTTACACAGGGCAGAGGAAGCAATCATATAGGTGTTTGTCTCAGGTGAGCTGAGGAATGACGTTCTGTCCCACGCCTGGGAAGATCAGCTGGCAGCTGCATTGCCAGGGTCAAATTCAGCAGAAGTCTTTCCGGGTAGAGATCTCGAGGCCCACGAGGCATTTCCTTGTGGACAAACTTTGAGGGAGGTCTGTATGTAGCTTTTTTCTCTTGTAGCCACCTTATTTATGAATACAATGGGAGGCAGGTTTGCCTGAGGCAGTTCCCAGCTTGACTTTTCCCTTTGGCTTAGTGAGTTTGGGGTCCTGAGATTTATTTTCCTCGCATGATGGAAACAAAAGTTAAGTTCCCACAGCATGTTTCTGGTCGTAAAAATATTACCAGACTTCTAAAGAAAGACCCAAAACACTTACAGTGTTAAACATTGAGGTACATATGAGCTCTGTGGACATTTAAGAAAGATGAATAGAAACAAGTGAGAACTACTCAGTTTGGCGAGGCAGTGAGTGACGGCAGTCCGGCAGTCCAGTGGTGGTGAAATGAGGCAATAAATATTTGCAGAGCGAGACCTCCCCAGGCCTGCCCCCTTCCCCTCACCTGTAGCTCCAGCAAGAGCAGGAACAAACGTGTGGGTCACTGAGCACTTTTGTACCTGGCACGCACTGTCGAGCCCTTGTATGATGATGGTAGACTTTACAAGTTCTTATAATTTGTAGCCATTCATTCATTCATTTTCCAACCTGCTTATTCCAGTTCAGAGTTGTGGGTGGCTGGAGCCTATCCCGGCAGCTCCGGGTACAAGGCAGGAGCCACCCTGGACAGGACGCAGGTCTGTCGCAGGGCCAGTCACACATCCACACTCACTCTGGGGCCATGGAGATGCGCCAGTTCACCTAATGTGCACGGCTCGGGGATGTGGGAGGAAACTGGCGGACGGGAGAAAACCCAGGCAGAACGTGTGTCTCCACACAGACCGTGGCCCTCGCGGGATATCAATTTCTTTTCTCACTGATGTTGTGACGAAACAGTGTTGAATGAAATGAAGTCATCTGAGGACTGTGAGGACTCCCCATGCTGATTTTCACAGAAAGTTATAGTACATACTATTTTAAATAGTGTTTGTAATTTGGGCATATGGAAATGTGGGTTCTATCTACCTAAATGAATATTTCGATTTAAAGTATAACAGCAGATTAACTTGTTTTGGATTAAAACTATAACAGCAGATTAACTTAATAGCAGATTAACAGCATTATGGTTTCTTCACTTACAGTGTATATTTTAGAATGTGCTACATCCTTAAGAAATGACCATTTTGGATACATTTCTAGAACTTTTGGGTTGAGTGGTATCTGTGTTTTTAAAGCTTTAAATAGATATTGCTGGATTCCCCTCCAGAAAGGTGCTACTCAATTTACACTCTTACCAGCAGTTTATAAGACAAGCTCATTCTCTTATTACCACTCTCCGAAACCAGAATATTTTTAAATGTCTCAACTAGTTTCATGGGAAAAATAAGATCTTACTTTAGTTGGGATTTCTTTAATCTGGTGGCATTGAGCCCGCTTTCGTATTGAGGCCATTTGTTTTCCTCTGGTGAGAGTTCCTCCCTAGATGTCAGAGGGCAGGGAGCAGGGGGGCTGCTGGGTGCAGACTGGGCCTGCCTGGTGCCCCGTGAGCGTACAGAGCCCCTGGCAGCCCTGACATAGACCGTCAGATGTCTGAGAATCTCAGATGATGACTGAGAGCAAGGAATGCGGACGTGCAGGATGGGCCGGGAGCAAGGGCTACACTGGGCACTCCCGCCAGCCACGGGCCTGGTGGCTGGAAGCAGGCATTGGGCTCTGAGGATTAGGAAAATTATTTTTTGAGAAGTTGGAACTTAAGGATGTTGATTAGGTGAAACATCTTTTTCCTGATGAAGGTGGAAAGTACCAGCGTTCCTCACGTTTGAATTTACTTTCATCTGATTTTAGTATCAGACTACTGTCCCCTGTGCTCAGCCTGATCCTGTTACTCGTTACGCTGGAGTTGGTCAATGTTCATGCTGTTTGTGGGAAGAATGCGCATGAGTATCAGCAGTACCTAAAGTGAGTATGTTCCACTTCTCTGTAGTCGCATTGCATCGTGGGCCAGACTGGGGCTGAGCCTGTAGGAGTGAGATTGGGGCAGCGTGAGGGCCACCATCTCTTTGGTGGCCCCACCGCTGTCTCAGGCAAGGGTCTGACATCTGGCCTGCAAGAAGAACTCCCACATCCAAATGTCTCAAAACCACGTTTTGTTTGTTTGTTTGTTTGTTTTTTGGAGATAGAGTCTTGTTCTGTTGCCCAGGCTGGAGTGCAGTGGCATAATCACGGCTCACTGCAGCATCGACCTCCCAGGCTCAGGTGATTCCCCCACCTCAGCCTCCTGAGTAGCTGGGATCATAGCCATGCCACCATACCTGGCTAATTTTTAAATGATTTTGTAGAGATGATGTCTCACTGTGTTGCCCTTCAGTGATCACCTTGGCCTCCCAAAGTGCTGGGATTAGAGGTGTAAAAGCCACTGTGCCCAGCCAAAAACCAAATTCGCGTATGCAACTAATAGTTTCAAATTCGGGAAGTTCGCTTTTAAGACCATCCCGATCTGGGAGTCTGAAGTAGTGTGACACTTGTGTGACCCACTTGACATTCAGAGATTCCAAACCAAGGAGGCTTCCGGGCAGCGGTGACACAAGCTGTCATCTGGGCTTGAGTGCAGCTCCAGCTCCAGCCTCCCTTGGCTGCCAGGAAGTTCTGGATATCTTGTTGGTTTTAAGCCAATGCTTTGCAGGTGCCAGGCACTTCAGTACACGTTTAAATGAACGTGAAAATACAACTGGGGTGTCTTGTGGAAAGAAGCATAGACTCCTGCTGAGAGTGAGGGGAGCAAACGTGCAGACTGTTAGCAGCTGAGGACTCCAGCTCAGTGTGCCCCATGCTTGGCACTGCTGGCATTGTGGGGCTGGTGCAGGACTGCCCTGCTCAGTGTAGGACGCTCAGTAGAAGCCCTGCCTCCACCCACAACATACCAATGGCACCCCTACCCTCCGTATGACAGTCGAAAGTGCCCTAGACATTGCCAGATGTCCCCTGGGGGACAGAATCACCCAGTAGAGAACCCTCCTCTAGACAAAGTGTTCTGTGGCTTTTCATTATATTATCCTTTTAGCTTCTCTTTAAGTTTGAATATTTTCAAGATAAAATGTTGATGAAAACTACCTGGCAATCATGGAAAAAGTAAAGATGACATTTATTGTCATCAGTCAGAGTGACCCCGCTGTTAACATTTTGACAAATATCTTAAGTAAAACATCTTTAACAGCAACAGCTGTCTCAGTGGCATGCGTCTCCTCTGAGCCGGCCCCTCCATCATGGGGGATGGAAGCTGGATGTGTGTTGGGGGGAGGGCACGCTGCCCAAGAGGCTCCTGACGGGGCTAAAAGGCCTGCTTGTCGTTGCAGCCGACCCCTGAACAACGCAGGTTAAAAGGCCTGCTTGTCATTGCAGCCGACCCCTGAACAACGCAGGTTAAAAGGTCTGCTTGTCATTGCAGCTGACCCCTAAACAACGCAGGTTTGCACTGCCCAGGTCCATTTGTCCAGGGAGCTTTTTCAGTAAATACAGTTGGTCCTCTGTATCAGCAGGCTCTGCGTTCCATGTACACACAGACTGAAATTGCAGTAGTCTTGTTTGCAAATATCAATGTGGGAAAAAAAACAAAACACAAAAATCTCATGGTGAAACCCGCATGTTCAGGGGGCTGATTTTTCATGCTGGACTTGAGTATGCTTGGATTTTGGTATCCAATGGATGACTTTGTGTTATGTGTTTATTTTGTGTTGTGTGTTTATTATGTGTTATGTGTCAGTTTGGTGCAGATGACCCTTAAGTTCCTTCCTGGAATGACGGCCGTCATGTCCGGGCTGGAGAAGAATGTCTGAAAAGGTGCTTGTGTTGGAGCCTGTCCAAGTGTCCAGTAGCATTTACATTTCAGTATTTTTCTCTTTCCTCTAATTTGTATTCTCTTATTTTTGTTTTATATGGATTTATTTTTCTTGAATCCTCAGACATAAATTAAGTGCAGTTTAGGAATAATTCCAAGAATGAAGAGAAGACATTTAATTCATTGTTTCATTTTATAATGGAATGGATAAAGAAATTAATTTTTTTTTTACAGGTTTGTAAAGTCGATCTTGCAGTACACTGAGAACCTGGTGGCTTACACCAGTTATGAGAAGAACAAGTGGAATGAAACTATCCATCTTACACACACAGCTTTGTTGAAAATTTGGACTTTTAGTGAGAAGAAACAAATGTTAATACATTTAGCCAAGAAATCCACAAGTAAAGTACTCGTGAAAACCTATAGTCAGGATGCCTTTCATTTTAACAGATTTTAACAGCATGCAAATTGAAAACCCAAAGGTAGAGTGGAGTTGAGGGTCTGCTTGACCAGGGTCCAGGTTCTGTTTCTCTGCAGTGTTCTGATTTACCCTTTCCGAGTGGTCAGTGTGAGTCTCAGTCTGGCTTCCTTTGTGGTAACCAAATGGCTGCTGTAGTTTTTGGTTCCATCTCTCCATAACACACTGTCCAGAGGAAGAAGGGAGAGCTGCTTTCACCCAACTGTTACTTAGAAATGTGTAGTTCCGTTGTTACTGGCCACATGCCTACTCTTGAGAAGGATTGCTGTGGCTGGGACCTCCCTCTGCATTCACCGGCCAGGCCTCGGGAGACTTTGACTCCTGGACCAGCCATCAGGGCAGGGAGGGTGAGGCCCTGGGACTGAGGAGAGGACTGATAAATTTAAGCTTCCCAGGTCGGTGCTGGAGACCAGCTCCTGAAAGGGGAGGTGGGCAGGCATGGGTGCTGGACAGCAGGCCTCCTGGCCAGCGTTTGGCAAAACTAGCAGAAGCCCTTCCCTGTTTTTAGACGTGGGGGTTTCACATCCCAGGGTCTGGGAGAGCTAGGGAAAAGGAGATTAGGGAAGCTGCTATTCACAGGCCCTGCTTGACGAACCCAAGTCTCTGACTCGAGGGTTCCTGTAGCTGCTGCAGCTCTCGAGGGTGTGCCTGAGAGCCCCCACTGTCTGACTTGGCAGCTGCAAAGGTGGGGCTTTCCGGAAGCCTCTGGGTGGCCACCCTGACCTCATGTCTCCTTGGGCATGGGCCACCCTGCCCCACCCTCTGTGAATCACTGCTTCTCTTTTTCCACCTTCCAAACCTTGACAGGGTGCAGCTGGCAGCCATCAGAGGACTGGCATTCTGAGACTGCTTCAGCTGAGGAGACCTGGGGGCCATGGGTGGCAGCAGAGCTGGACACATGCTATTTGTCTTCTGCCAGCTCAGCTCCTGCCCCTTTTAAACAACACCTCTGGGGAAGCGTGATGCTTCTGGCTAATGTGATACAACTCTCTCTTGTGCAACTGAAAATGGTTCCTCCTCTTCCCAAAAGTGGAGACACAAAGCACAAATCCCATGTGTCAGTATTCCCACTCTGGGACTGTTCTTTTATAGTGCCGTCACATCTTTCTCTGATGCACTTGCATGTAGGGTGACTATAGGGTTGACCATCCTGCTAATGGTGGTGCTGGGATGGGAAGGGGGAAAGAAAGAACTGACTCGTAGAGTTAGCTGGTAGATACCGGTGTATCTAACCAAAGCAGTGAGGAGACCACACAGAGCTGCTGCATGCCCTGTTTTTGCAATCTGATGATCTGGCAGAAGTTTGTGTTTGAAAATTCCTTTCTGCCACTGTTCCATGTTCCTTTCCTTTGCTTCTCTGGGTTGTGGTTTTTCACCTGCGGAGTGAACCCAGACCTCATTCCTGAAAGGTCTTTCCCGTTAGAAATCTTTCTCATTTTGGGTAGCTGTAGGTTCCATTGACTTATCGCTGGACTTAGGAATACTAAGAGGTTCCCTAGAGAATCCCCTAAATTCCAGACCCTCCTCCCAGCCCCCCAATCTGTGGTGGGAGCTGTATTTCCCCAAGACAATTGAGAACAGTCCCCTTGCCATAGCAGTAAACTCTTTTGGCTCATTGGCACAAGGCATCCAGTGCGGCTGGGTGGCAGCCTCCACCTGCAGGGCAGTGGGCACCTCGTGTCCGTCTGTGGAAGCGTCCAAGGAATGAAGACACCCAAACCAGCAGAGTCCAGAATTGTGAGCGGAGAATCCACAACCTTGCTGGTGGTGCAGGGACGTAACGAGAGGAGCCATTCCACTCCATGTGTGCCTCCACCCGTGTTTTCCGGCCATGGGAGAACCCATACCACTTGTTGACTGATGGCTCGGAGTGCAGGGCACGTCTTAGGCAACCCAGCAGCCCTCAAGGGGGACCTTGTCACAGCCAGCACTGCCTGGTGCTTGGGAGGCTCCCCGAGGTAGTGGGGTGTGTGCTGGGATCACGACTGTCACAGGCCTTACTGCTGAGCTCTGCTGTCAGTCGGGTCTCCTGGAAGCAGTACTGGAAGCAACTGGTGCAGCAGATGAAGCTTCTGTGAGCCAGGTGCAGTAGCCAAGAGGTGTCGCTGTCCCTCCCAGAACACTTGTCCGATGGACTTGGGGGCTGGCTCTTCTTTCCAGTTGAGTCTTTCATACTAGGAATTGTGTTGGTCTCTCCCATTAGCAGATTTATACATTTAGCAGTGGACCTTAGCCAGACTAGCCTTGCAGTGAGGACACCCATGTGGTTGAAGCCATTGACAACATCCTTCACTGTCTCCACGGCCACTTTGTTGATGAGAACATTGAGCAAGGCTGGGTGGCTGGAGAGAAAGGCTAACATGCATGAGGCAGCCATCGTGCCACCTGCCTACTGAGAGCGTGGGCCCCCTTCCCCGCTGTTCTTTAGGGCCACTCAAATGGGTTAGAATGTTGCCAACTTTCACCTTCAAGTGGTGTCAGCTGTCAGCATCTTTTGCAGAATTCAAATCCAACTTTTAATTCGGGTGAGTGGTCCTAGGGAGGTCCCCGTGGGGCCAACAGGTGCGTGGTCAGGGGTGCTGTCCATGCAGCTGTGGGCTCGAAGAGCACCGGAACCACTTGCTTGTGTATCTTGTGCTCCAGAACATGCCAAAGCCTAACCTGTATGTGTGTGCATGTGCATGCATGTGCATGCAAGCTTGTGTGTGTGTGCACACCTATATACCTATTAAATACATACATCTTGCCTGAATGTAATGATGACATGCTCCCGCAGTTGACTCACTTGGTGATGTGACAGGTCAGAAAATGCAGTCTTTGGTGGTCCACCCAAGTTCCAACTAGCTGTCACTAGCTGTGCCATGGTGAAGTATAGATGTTCAGTGTCCATCAGGGCCTAGAGGACAAGCTGAGAGCTGGTTCTCAGAAGAGCAATTATCTGCAGAGGAGGGTGTGGTTTTGTCCCAGAACCCTAGGGGTCTGTGCTCTGGGCCTGTCTGTGACTCTGCCATGCATCATGGGATCTAATTGCCACCGTGACCCAACGGGGAGACCAACTTTTACATCTACCTGCTCTGGAGGCTTTGCTCTTTCTAGGCTCATGTGGAACTGGCAGTTTGTAGGTTAATTGGAAAGTGAGCAGAGTAGTGTGTGGCCTGGTGGATGTTGCTTGCAGAGCTCCAGAGAGAAAGAGTGCCTGCCCGTCTCTAGTGCCAGTGGACATGGGCACAGCACCCTGTCCTCCCCCTCACAGAGTGCATCCATACCTTCCTAGATCACGGGCCCCGGAAACTTCAAAGCAGCAGCCCTGTGCATTCTTACGAGAGTTACATCCCAGCCCAGGTGGTCATAATTTCACCAAAACAGTGGGGTGTCTTGTTTCCTGTCCACATCACTAATGCGATGGGCCATGGTGGCGTCCTGTGGAATGGCAAGACAGCCAGCAGCCCTGAGCTCTAGGTTGCATGGAGGAAGTGGAGAGGTAGCACAGCCCTGATGCACTCCCACCAAGGCTGCTGCTGTCCCTGCCAGATGAGAACAAGACAGCTTCTGGACATGAGATTGCAGGAGACAAAACCTCAACCCATATCAGTAGGTACAGAGAAAAATCACCTGCCAGATCAGTGGCTGCAGACCAGAGTTCTGGGACTCTATTGATTTGTTCCAATAAAGAGACCACATCTGAAGTAGCAGATGCTGAGGCTCCTGGGCTGGGGTCTTGAGTCCCTGGGAGGCTCTGCTGTCTTGAGCGGCGGCTCTGTTTCCTGCAGGTGCGTGGGCAGCCATGCTGCTGGGCTACCTCACTTTGGCTTGGTATTCTTTCTCCAGTTGCCCATCCTGCTTCTGATGGACACTTCCTTGGTCAGCTGCAGTATATGTCCATTCAGGTTATAGTCACATCATATAGGGCTGCAATTTGTTGTTTTTTCTTAAACAGTGTTACATGTCTCTGCTCACAATTGAAGTAACTTAGAGTTTAACCCTTAAGAGGCAAATGTCCTCTGTTCTCACCTTCCTGAGGGATCCCACCATATTGATCATCTTGCTAGCAGGGGTCACAGGTGTAACAAGAACAGATTTCTGCTGGCTGATGGTCCACGGTGTAGCATGACTTGGGGAACCCAAGAACTCAATGGCAAAGCTGCTTCAAATTTTCCTGCATGCTTGTTCTTTTCTTTTTGCCCTTTTTTCTTCTTTCTTCCCCTTCCTCTCCTTCCTCTCCTTATTCCTCTCCTTCCTTCCTCTCT
The DNA here is from genome assembly GCF_002776525.5 of Piliocolobus tephrosceles. Taxonomy (NCBI): domain Eukaryota; kingdom Metazoa; phylum Chordata; class Mammalia; order Primates; family Cercopithecidae; genus Piliocolobus; species Piliocolobus tephrosceles. The sequence continues at coordinate 20,511,176 of NC_045438.1, forward strand.
TCCTCTTCCTCTTTCTCTTTTTTCCTTTCTCTCCCCCTCCCCTCCCCTTCATCACCTAGGCTGGTGTGCAGTGACACAATCATACCTCACTCCAGTCTCCAACTCGTGGGCTCCCATGCTTTTTCTTTTCTTCCTTTCTGTCTCTTTTTTTTTTTGAGACAGAGTTTTGCTCTTGTTGCCCTGGTTAGAGTGCAGTGGTGCAATCTTGGCTCACTGCAACCTCTGCCTCCTGGGTTCAAGTGATTCTCCTGCCTCAGCCTCCTGAGTAGCTGGGATTACAGGCGTGTGCCATCACGCCCAGCTAATTTTGTATTTTTAGTGGAAATGGCGTTTCACCATGTTAGTCAGGGCAGTCTTGAACTTCTACCTCAAGTGATCCACTCACCTTAGCCTCCCAAAGTGCTGGGATTACATGCATGAGCCACTGTGCCTGGCCTTTATTTTCTATCTCTGCTGGCTGGCTGAATACCTTGAGCAGACCAGAATTACTGGAGGCAAGGAAAAAATGGAAGATTCGCTAAATTTGTTTTCCATCAAAAACAATGATGAAAATGCTTCTTTTCAAAGAGCAACAGCAAATATTGGTCCAAATTCACAAGTGTTCATCCGATAGGCCATATTGGAGAGTAAAGGTAGTTGTGCGTGGTCCTGAGTGCACGGACATGGAATTTAGCTACAGGATGAATATTCTGCTTTCATAAGTTGTTTTGATGAGACGTGAAGACATGTTCTGAACAATATTAGAAGAATGCATCACCTTGGTACATTTGGCACCTGCCCTGCCCCCTGACTTTTTCCTGAGTGAACAGGAGCCACCTCCCCTTTTAAATTAAATGATGAAATAGCCTGGCCTGTTCCGGGTCCTTGCTGCTGTCTCCCGTGCTCGCTCTTCTGGGTCTCCAAGCATGTGGCTGAGAATTCATTTGGGACATCTGTTCCCCGTCCCTACCTATGTCTATCATTAAACAAAGTGAAGATAGTCTGGTGTGACTGGCTTTCCAAACTCTTACTTGGATTCACTGTAATGTGGACTAAACAAATGGCTTAAAATTCACTGTTTGCAGACACCCCATCCTCTGCTCCACTCAGTAGAGACATGATCTGCCCCTTGAAGCTCTGCTCATTCCACCGCCTTCCTGACAGGCATGTGCACAGCTTCAGGAAGCTCTCTGAGGTGAGAAACCCTGTTGTTTTACCTGTTTGCATCCCCTCTTTGTGTGTCCTGAATATTTTTACTACCTTAAATGCATGCTCTTTCCCCCACAACATTTGTTTTAAATAATTTTAAAGCTACAGAAATGTTTCTAGAATAGTCCAGTGGGTTCCCACATGAAAATTCAACTGTCATTGGCATTTTGCCACACTTATTTTCCCCTTTTAATTGTACATATGTCATTCTTTTGACTGAACCATTTTGAAAGTTAGTCATTGTGATATTTTGCCCCCAAATACTTGAGCATTATCTGTTGAGAACAAAATCATTCCCCTTCAGTTACCACATGAAGGAAGTTTAACAATCACACAGCACCGTTATTGAATACGTGGTCCATATAAAGTTTTTCCCAGTGTGTCTAATAATGTCGTTTATACCTTCTATTGTTTGTTTTTATCCAAGCACCACAACTGCTTTTAGTTACTATATCTTTTATTTTTAAAATCTGGACTAGCTCCCTTTTTGTTTTTTTCTTTCTATGTCAGAGACATTTTTGAAGTATTTATGTCACCTTTACAGAATGTTCACAAGTGGCTTTTGTTAGATTGTTTCCTCAAATTTGACAGTTTTAAAGAAACACTGCCTCCGTGATATTGTCTGAACCAGTGCATCACATCAAGACACATGATTGACACAATAATGCTGTGTGCCACTCGGTGCATCACAGCAGGACACATGAGGCACATATGTGCTGCTATGCACTCCTCAGTGCATTACTGCAGGGCGTGTGGGCGGGGCCAGGTGTTGTCACGGTCCCAGCCGGTCACTCTGCCCTCGACAGTGGCTGGATGGGCACTGGACACCTACTCCTTGCAGCCTGGGCAGCAGCTGGAGATGATGCGGGGAGGGCTGCTCAGCTGGGGCTGAAAGGTGAGGAGGACAGGGCTGGGCTGGCCGCCTTGTGGAGATAGCAGGACATGTTGAGGGAGAGTCAGACCAGGGATGCAAAGCGTGAGGAGACACTGCAGAGCTGTGCACGGCCTCAGCTCCCTTTCTGAGGCCCCGTTGATGTGAGTGCTTTCAACAAGCCCTCAAGGGAATCTCTGCTGCTTGCAGCCAAAAAGTACTGACCACTGGAAGAGCCAGTGCCTGTGAGGGGACAGAGGCATGGCAACCATCAGGAGGCAGGCAAACCCCAGAGAAAGAGGCCACGGAGGTGGCAGTGGACAACTGGTGTGCGATCTCAGCACCACAGGTTACTGGTTTTGTGGCAAGATGTGGACCTGCTGACAGCTTGGCTTCCTTGTCTGCAGAGTATGACAGTGACATTCCCTGCCTCATTAGATAGATGTTAGGATACAGTGAGGCGGGTGCTCAGCCCCATTATGGAGACGTAGCATCGATGAACACCAGCTCTTACCGGATGGTTCCTTTATGCTGGGAGGAAAGAAACGATTTGAATTTCATCTGTCTAGAAATCCAGCTATCTGTATGTGTGTTCAGAGGACGTTCTCGTATCTCAGGAGTGAAACCAAAGCATCCCTATACATCTTTCCCCCACCCCCACTCATAGCCTCGGATTCTCTGCACAGCTTTAGGTAAAGGAGCTGATGGGGAATCGGATGCCTCACCCCGTGCCCTCACTCTGGGGCCCGAGCTTAGACTAACTTCAGGTTCAGCTGAGAGGGCCTCTGAACTGTGACTCCACACTGTGGCCGCCTGCCTCGGAACTGCTACCTGCCCTTTGCCCTTCTGGAGGCCGGTGCTTGCCTAGAGGAGGGCTGGCAGCAGAAATGTAGCTGACCAGGTTGCATTTTCCGTACGGCCTACTCAAGCGGATACCCGTGGAGACTCATTTCTCGTTTCAGTTTTCAATGATTTGGTGGAGAAGCTCCTCTGGTGAATGGACTTGGGATTTCTTGGAGCTGCGCTGCGGGTCCTCAGTATGGCTTTCGGCCCGTGCTGCGCGGGCGCTTGCACTTCCTCTGGCGGGGCACGGGGTGGCGCTCCCGGGTAAGGAAGAGACCGGGGGAGCCGTGAGCCAGGCGCTGCCTCTCCCGCTGAAGCCGGATCCAAGGCCACCGTGAGGGGGACCCGCCATCCAGGTAAGACGTGTTCTTTCCTTGTTCCTTGGCGAATCGATGGGGACCAGGCTTCCCCGGGTGGTGAAGTGAGGAACAGGGACCGCGGGGCTCGCCTGACCAGTGGGGTCTCCATCCTTTTCTGCGTTGACAAAAGACAAGAACAGACATCGCCTGAAATCTTCCCGCCTCCGTGAGGGAACCTGCGTCTGGGAAGGCGCTGCAGAGAAGTGATCGCTGAGTGAGGAAGGAGGTGCCGGGCCTCATTAATCATACCTCGGGAGGCAATGCCGGGAAGGTTCTTTGTTTAAAGAAACACTCATTTTTTAAAAATTAATGTATTTTTAAATTTAAGTTCTAGGGTACATGTGCACAACGTGCAGGTTTGTTACGTACACATGTGTCATGTTGGTGTGCTGCACTCGTTAACTCGTCATTTACAGTAGGTGTATCTCCTAATGCTTTCCCTCCCCCATCCCCCCACCCCACAACAGGCCCTGGTGTGTGATGTTCCCCTTCCTGTGTCCAAGTGATCTCATGGTTCAGTTCCCACCTATGAGTGAGAACATGCGGTGTTTGGTTTTCTGTACTTGGGATAGTTTGCTGAGTTTAAAGAGCACTTGGTGCGACTTGCTGTGGCCATCGCCTTCAACAGCTCATTTGTAGGAGGTGCAGGCTGAATTCACACCTCCGTGTCATCCATGTCTGCCTGCCGCCCGCAGAGGAGACAGGAGAGGCCTTCCCACCGCTTTTACGGGAAGCTCTTCGTGTCGGCTAGAGGGGTGTGGTTTGGTTTATAGCCACACCAAGTCATTTTAATAAAACTCAATTAACTGTGTTGCCTTGCAGGCTCCGAGTGTTGCAGGCAGACCCGAGTCTGAGTCTTCCTACCATTCATTGTCCCCTTCTGGATTTCCTAGGGACCCCAGATATGATGGCATCAATGTCAGTTAACTTGGCACTGTTTAAAATAGATCTATGATCAAATCTTAAGTTTTTCCAAATAAGACCCTGGATGAATGCAGGAAGGTCATTTGATTACTTTAAAATAAGAGTATTTTATGTTAAGTTTGAAAAAGCCAGTCATAAAACTAAACCCTGTACCAATGAATACAGTTCGTGAAGCCAGCAGCACAGGCTTATTTTTTTTTTTTTTTTTTTTTTTTTGAGGCGGAGTCTTGCTCTGCCGCCCAGGCTGGAGTGCAGTGGCCGGATCTCAGCTCACTGCAAGCTCCGCCTCCCGGGTTCACGCCATTCTCCTGTCTCAGCCTCCCGAGTAGCTGGGACTACAGGCGCCCGCCTCGTCGCCCGGCTAGTTTTTTGTATTTTCTATTAGAGACGGGGTTTCACCATATTAGCCAGGATGGTCTCGATCTCCTGACCTCGTGATCCGCCCGTCTCGGCCTCCCAAAGTGCTGGGATTACAGGCTTGAGCCACCGCGCCCGGCCAGGCTTATTATTATAAATATCAAACACTACCATTATGAGTAAGCTCATTTATTTTCAAAGCACTTTGCAATCATTAATTGTTCACGTCTGTGAATATCCCCGAGACAGACAGTATTATTAACTCCATTTGAAAGGAAGAAAACTAAGGCACAGAAAACCCGTAATTCATTGCCCTGAGGGGAAAAGGAGACACCAGGAACACTGGCTGTCCTTTCGCTGCCTCTTCTGTTTGGTAGAGATCCGGGGACATCTGGAACATCCACACACTCTCTCCCACTCACGGTCATGCCACCATCTAGTGCCGCATGGACGTTTCCTCTCCATCTCAGGATAATCACATCGATGTAGCACTTGGCAGGTTTGTTATCTCAATGTCTATTATCTCAAAAATTAATCCTCATAGCAACCTTAGAAAGAGGCAATATTAGCCCCATTGCACAGGAAAATGAAGGATCAGTGAGAAAGTGACAGGTCTGTCACTGGTGATGGAGGACAGGGCCGTTGCGGCGAGTCAGGCCTCAGCTGCAGGTCTGACTTTATGCCATTGCCCCCATCTGTGGGGTCCAGGAGGCTGCTGTCTAAGCAGAAGGCATGGCCCATCAGGGGCCATGGGTGGTGGGCACAGAATTGAGCCATCTGACTGCCTTCCCACCCACCTGTGTGTGTTGTTTGTTTTATTTAAGTCCTGTGAGTGGAGTTTAGGACCTTGTCCCTTCCCACAGCATAGCACAGAAAATTGGGCAAGTCCAGACCATGACTAAATCCACTTAAAAAACCCCACCCCCCCGAGACTGGCAGATTCTCTCCCTCTCCACTTGAGATATGATGTTGCCTTAAATGGTCCAGCAGTCGCGGAGTCTCAGGGGATGTCTCTGCCTTAGTTGGTGTATTCCAGTGCTGCTGGGTCTGTATTTCCAGGTCTTGCTTTTATCCTTGTATTGTTTAAAGTAATTGATAATTCCAATTTCTCTGGCCTGCATGAAATTTATAAAATAAATGCACATAATAGGAAGTATATATTTTATGGAGCCACCGCTATGTGCGAGACATTCTGCTAGGGAGGCTGAGGGTCCCACAGCTTCCAAGGACTGGTCCTGGCCTAATGGAGCTCACAGCATATTGAGAGGGGAGGACGGACACCACTGACACAGCCCATGCTGCCCAGTGCTGGGTGCAGGAGGGGCAGTGGATGCAGGGGACTGTGGGCAGGGTGTGCAGGGCCTGGGCCCTGGCTCCCTTTGGAAGCCTCGCAGCTGCTCTGCTGTCTTCCTCCATGCATGGCCTGGGCCACATTGTGTGCTGTGGAGTTGTTGGATCAGACCTGGATGCTGCAACCCAAGGAGAGAGAGGAGGATAGAGCCCGGGAGAAGAACAGCACTTGGCAGCCTGACCCCTAAAAACCAAACACAGCAGAAACCAAGCCAATGGCAATGGTTGAGAAGAAGCAAGCCAGCATGCAGGGGAGGCCAGGGTGGTGCCCTGGGCATCCAGGGTGGAGGGACTCGAGGAAAAGAATGACCAGAAACACAGCTGGGGAGGCCCGGAAGGCCAGGGGCTCAGGATGAACTGTCTCAGGGGTCCCAGGGGACTGACAGGGGAGGGAATTGTCAGAGGTGGTCAGAGCCACAGATTCCTGGGGGACATGTGCTGTGGCTCAGGATGGAGAAAAGGTGCGCTGAGGTCAGGACGGTCAGTGCAGGCCAGTGCACGAAGGCATCTGGAGGAGAGGAAACTTTACAGCCCATGTCCTGGAAGGGCCGCAGACAGGAGGCACCAGGTGCTGGAAACCACAAGCTGCTCCTTTTCATTGATGAGGCGGGGAGTGGGGAACATAGGGCCAATTTCAGAGTCTACTGTAAAGAGGAAGGATTTACCTGACATGGCATTGCCGCGTGATCTGGGCAAAGCGAGGGGAGCTGGTTTTCGAGGAGTGAAGAGATAGGGTGGGGAGGGGGAGATCCGGACATGGGTTTGGGAAACATGAGGGGATCCAACTGCGAGAGACCAGAGGCACCCTCAGGAGAGTGGAGCCGGTTCTTTACTCTGCAAATAAATCTCACTTTTCTACATCTCAACACATGAGGTGGCTCACCCCAGTTTCCTGTTCTTTCTCTGAGGGGGTTTGGCCTTCCTTTGCCTCTAAATGGGAGAAAAGCTAACGGGGCTCACGTCCATGGAGGGGAGTTCAGGATGAGGCTGGTGGTTCAGACATCCTAAGAGCCCGAGGGGAGGCCGCTGTACTTGTGGCGCTTACAGAGACTTGCAGCGGCTGTGATCCATGTTGAGGGTGAGAAACAAGATGTGAGGCTGCAGATGCCTGAGAGGCACTGTGGGGGCAGCACCCCACAGGCAGAGGCAAACGGTGGGCATGCAGTTTCCCTTCCCATCTGGTGCCCACTGGCGGCTGGCAACCCCATGCAGAGACGTTTGGTGCCTGTGCTATCCCCACCCCCTTTTACCCAGGGCCCCTGATGTGCTCGGCTCTGCCTGGCACGAATCCCAACAACTCTCCCTGCCTCCTGCTTGTGCAAAATGAGCAAATGTGAAATTGCCCAGGATTGAAGAGCTCAGGACCTTGAATTCCAAGAGCCAGGGAGAAATACTTTGTTACCCAACAAGCCAAATCTGTTAACACCAAGCCTTCATTCCCAAGACAACCCTCCCTTTTGATGGTCCTAAGGGGTTGCCACCTAATTTCATGACTTTTGCCACTTCAAAGGCTTCCCAAATTCGTACTGGGGCCACGCCTCTCAAAGTGGATGCAGGAAGGAGTCCCGATTCTCCTCTCCAGACACTCGGGCAGTGCATCGGAAGTGAATCTGAGATTAAACCCATGTATCTTAGCTCCTCAGTGCTCCCCTTCATCATTTCTTGAACATACGTAGTAGCATGTCCTGGTCTTCTTGGCAGTCTCCTTAGGGATGTAGGGGAAAGGCAGTTTCCATATCAACTTTCTTTATGTTGCCATGAATTGGCTGCTTGCTGACTAAACTTCTCGGACAAAAATCACACACTTCCCGAGTATTCACCCTTTCACACCACAGTCACCTGCTCTAGTATTTGCACACAGTTACATTATTATCAAAACTGCATTTCAACTAAACACTCCAAGTGCAGGTGAAGGTCTGTCCTCAAGGTGCTGGCTGAAGCAGGTGAGTGGAACAGTTCCAGGTCCCTGCTGTTCCGGGGTGTCAGCATCAGCTCTGTTCAGAGGTGACACACAGCAAGGCCCCAGCCAGGAGAGGCCAAGGGGATGGGAGTGACAGGGAGAGCTCAGAGGTGGGGCAGGAGCCCCAGGATGGGGGATGCCAGGGCCTTGGCAGGTGGCCACCTCAGGACCGGCAGGCTCCATAAGCCAGGGGTTCTTTCCCTCCCAAGAGCAGGACTGAAAGGAGGCTTGGGAGTCAGGGGCGAGGACAGATGGTGGCAGGTGCAGGGGGCAAAGGGGCCCTGCCTGGGATAAGATGGCAATGGAGCTCAAGGAAATAGAAGCAGCCACGTTGCCACAGTGGCCACAGTGCAGGAGCAGGTGCTGCTGGGGAGCTGGGCCCCAGGCCTTATCTACACTGTCTCACTGTAAGTCCGCTCCCAACTTGGCACCATCATCTGACTCCACACATTGCCATAGCCCTGCCAGGTAGGTGCTTGCAAAGACCACAGAGCCATTGAGTGGGTGCAGGAGGGAAGCACACCAGGAATTCGGCCCTGGTCTGAGGCAGCAGGGGACAGTTGACTGTGGTCAGCAGGGCCTGAACCCCAGCTCTGGAGCCTGCGAGCCACCCTGAGGGTGCAGAAATCTGAGTGCCCGGGGCCATGTGCAGAGTGTGGCCGTGTCACAGCTGTGGCTTCCGCATTCAGAGCCTCTGCCTCCACTGGGGATTAATGCAGGTTTCCAACATCTCTGGTCGGTGCTGATCTTTTTCCTAACTGGCGACTTACTGGTTCCAGGAGAGTTCTGGGCAGGCTGCAAATGTCTGCGTTAAAATAGCTCTGCTGGCTAAGACAGGACAGCAGCAGACAGCAGGTGGAGGAGACACACTTTCCTATCCAGCAGAACCTGCGGCAAGCTCCACAGCGCTCTCCCGTCTCGATTCCAGGAAGGTGGTTAATTCCATCTGGTCAGTATTTCCACACCGCGCGAGCCTCCACTTCCCTCTATGTGTTCTCTGAGACCCACCCTCCTGGGCTTGCCACTTAAATGAGTCCAGAATTGTCTCACCACCCTTTTACTTGCAGAACCTGGCCTTCGTGTTGTGGGGATGATTAGGAAAGAAATTTGCTTCAGGAAATGGCCAGAAAGGGGTTCCACAGAACTGGCTTATGAAATAGTTTTGCAGAATCTGTACTTAGTAAGCTGGAAACAAAGGCAAGAGAAAAAATAGAAAATCTTATTGTAGAAAATATGCTTTGCAGTTTGAAAAGGCTGTTCTTGTTAAATTAACCCATTAATAAATACAACCCACTTAACATTTGCTTTTTAATTGTTGTCTCTAGTGCCAAAATAATTGGTCTGTGAAGCCAGTGGGAGTCTGTCTAGTTGGAAAATAGTAGTATTTATTCTTTGAGGCCCCAAACATCAAAGAAAGTGTTGTTTAAATGAAAAGATGGGGTGTGAGCATGGGAGGTGAGTGGACAATGGGAAATTACTTAATGGGTACAATACTCATCTTTTGGGTGAACACTAACAGCTCAGACTTCAGTAGTGTGCAACATATCCATGTAACAGAATTACACCTGTACCCCCTACATTTATAGAAATAAAAAAGATGCACCATAAACTGAACAAAACAGCCTATATCTTGAAGAGATCATGCTTGAAAAGTGATAATTTCACTCTCTAAAATTTAATTTTTAATTTTAAATTATTGTATGGGAGATAACTCCCATGGCTCAGAAACGAAAAACATGAAAAGCATTCAGTATAGTCTGTTCTCCATCCACATCCTCCTCTGCCTGGTTTCATTGCAGTCCTCTGTGTAACAAAGTCTTTCTTATTGATTTCTAGGAACTCTTTACATGTGGCACTAAGGGCATGAGTTATGATTAACTTCTTGTGCATCCTTAGAGCTTCCTGATGCAGATGCAAACACACAGAAATGTGAGTACTCACCTTCATCTTCTCTGTGTTTTACATAAATGGTGGCAGATTACATGCCCTTTACCACACCTTGCTCTTATAAATCGGATAATCCCCCATATGAATACATGTAGCATTCTATTTTCTTACAGCTGTGGAGTATTTCAGTACCACACTGGATGGTTGGTGTTGATAGACACAGATTCTTTCAAATCTTTTGTTTATCTGTATAACAGATAATGCTGTTCTCTTGCTAATGTATCATTTTGCATCTGTCTTTAGAATCAGTCGTGAAATTGCTGGGTCAGAGGACACACATCTTTGTAATTCTGTAGGTGTTACCAAATTATCCTGCCTGTGGTCATGCGATTTGCTCTTCCCAGGCATGAAGGCCACTGCTTCTCCATGGCTCCTTACCTGCACATCGTGAATCTCTTCTGACATTTGCTGATTGAATAGGTTTCCTATTCTATTATTAGTAAGGCTGACCATCTATTTAGTTTATTTTCACTGGACCATTCCATCAAAGTTTTTTGCCTATCGATCTATTGAGTTTTTTATCTTTTGCTTCCTTATTGATTTTTTGGAGATTTTAATATATTAAGGATGTAACTTGTGATAAGAGGTGAAAATACATTCTTTTCCTCAGTGTCTGTCTTGATTTCTTAATTTGCTGATGGTAGTTTTTCATGCAGAAATTCCTATTTTTATGTAGTTTAACTTACAAATTCTTTTATTGCATTTGGATTTTTCAGTTTTAATTTAAAAAATCATGGAATTTGTCCATGATTTCTGTTAGTATTTTTATAGCTTTACTTACAACATTTAAATATTTTATCTTTTTGAAATTTATTTTTATGTACATTGTGGGACATGGGTGCAACTTTCATCTTTTATTATTTATTTTGCTGAATGCTACTCAGTTGTCCTAATGCCATTTATCACAGTTTTTTCACTAACAATTTTAGATGTCACTTTTATGACTTACTAATTTCCCTCCTATTTTTGTGTCTATCTGTATTTCCTGTGCTTTTCTGTTGTTCCGTGTGTTTGTTCACAACCCAGTACAACAGTATTTTAGTTATTAAAACTATTATATGATCTAAGAACTGGTAAGGCTAATTCTTTCTCTTTACTCTTTTTTTTTTTCTGGATTTTCCTATTTTTGTTTGCTTCTTTTTCTATTTAAATGTTAGAATCAGATTGTCTAGTTCTCACCTCACAGTAAAATATGTAAATAAATAAATAAAATACATAGATCCAGAAAAACTTCAATCTATTTTTATTTAGGTGCATTAATTTGCATAATAAGTCAGGGAAAGTTGTCATTTTATGATGTTGAGTATTCCTAGTCGAGAACATCATAAGTCTTTCTATTTGTTCAAGTTTTCTTTTATAAACTTTTGAGGGTGGATAAAAACATATCTCATATAGATCTTAACTTTCTTGTTAAGTTTATTCCTAGGAATTTTTTCTTGCTAATTAAATGGGAGTAATTTTTTGTGCTATATCATCCAAAGCTATTGGTTTCTGTACATCAATTTTATTCCTACATCTTACTAATTTTCTTATTATTTGTTGAAGAAATTAACTTGATATTGTCTTTTGGGTTGAGATAGGTGTATCTTACCATGTTATGAAAATACTTATCAAATCCTATTTTATTAAGTTTTTTAACACTAAATTTCATCAACTATGAAATGCGGCTTCTATATAGATTATCTTATTTTTAAAAATCTTGGATCTGTTTGCAAACATTTTTTAAAGTTTTTGAATTTTAGGCCGGGCGCGGTGGCTCAAACCTGTAATCCCAGCACTTTGGGAGGCCGAGACGGGCGGATCACGAGGTCAGGAGATCGAGACCATCCTGGCTAACATGGTGAAACCCCGTCTCTACTAAAAATACAAAAAACTAGCCGGGCGAGGTGGCGGGCGCCTGTAGTCCCAGCTACTCTGGAGGCTGAGGCAGGAGAATGGCATAAACCCGGGAGGCGGAGCTTGCAGTGAGCTGAGATCTGGCTACTGTATGTACTCCAGCCCGGGCGACAGAGCAAGACTCCGTCTCAAAAAAAAAAAAAAAAAGTTTTTGAATTTTATCTTTACATACAAATGTATTTGGTTGTCCTTTACAGCATGTGTCATTCAAAACACAATTTCCCATAAGGATGCCACGTTTTCCTAAGCATTTGGAGTTCCACAGCATCTTGAATTCATTTAACAAAATGTTATAGAAGAAAAAACTTAATACAGTTGTGTCATTATTTAAAAGCTAACATTTTTCTCTGAGCTTGAAAAATAATAGATACCTTTTCTAGTGAAGAAAGCACCTTAAATTCTTTCTTGAATAAAGTAGGTGTGTGTGGATAGATGAGTAGATTGGCAGGCAGATAGATTAGATAAACATTGTCAATAAAATTAAATTGACATGATGCACACTTTAAAGCTCTCTCTGAAATAAAATAATGAGAAGTAAGAAATCCGAACCCACAGGTGTCAGCCTGTTCAGGTGGTCCTGCTGGAGCACTGTCTCCATGGAAACAGAGGAGTGCCGGCAGGAAGGACTGAGGAGACGCAGCAGTGAGTCCACTTTTTTTTCCCGAAACACCATCATTTCCTAAGCTTATTTATCACCTTTCAATTCTACAGAATCACATTATGATTTTATGGTGACTAAGGACCAAGAGTAGAAATGTCTTATCTCCAAGGCATGGAGCAGGCACTCACCATTTAAAGGAAGCAATCTTCAGGCTTTTTACAGGATATTGATCTCCAGGGAGTGTCAGTAGGGGCACAAGGAGAGCAGTTGATGCATCTGGACTCATAAATTGCTCACGTTACATCCAATATGCAGTGTATGATATGACATGTGTCATGGAGGTGTCTGTAAAGGTGCCACAAATGCCAACATCTGGGTTACTTATTTGTCTCGTCTGCGGTGAAGCTGGCAATAAACGCATCTCCCAGAGGCTGGGGAAGGTGGGAGAGAATGATCAAATGAAAGCTGCTAAAATGAGGGCATTTTTTTCTGTCTTCCTGAATCATCAGCCATAAAACAACAGCAGGACAGGAGTTGCGTCCTTCTCTCTGCTGCTACAACCAGCGGGTGATGGATTGGATGTGGTGGCTACAAAATGCAGATGAAGGTCAGCACTGTGTTCTGGCTAAGACTTCTCAAACTCTCACTTCACAATTAATTTTTGTTTCAAACAATGAATGTTGTTTTTTAATGATAGCATGAGTTTAAAACTTTGATGCTTCCATTTTTCAAAAAAGGTAAACCACCACTGACTATCACAAAATCCTTTAATACAACAGTACTGGGGAACAGAGCCCAGGGCTTCTGCATTTGCTGATTCTGGGCACCTCCGTCTCCGTTACTCTCTGATGTTTCTTAAAGGCTTTCATATATGCATGAGATAAAAGCGACACAGCAGAAAACCAGAAATAAATACAATGAGAATGAAGACGAGGCTGTTCTGGACAAGGTGCTGCTCAACCAGGAGGTGGCAACAGCAGGAGAGTGGACCTCCTTCCACTGAAGCTGCATATAAATAGGACCTTGGAGGCCAGTGAGCTGGGTACAAAGCTCCCTGCCCCAGTAGGGACGTGGCCTGCTCTAGGCAGAAGGCAGCTGAGCAAAGGAGAGAGGCAGCAAAGTAGAATGACTTCAATTCTTTTAAAGGTTGAAAAATGTTGAATAAAGGCATAGCTGTGAAGAGTATGGGATTGTTTATATTTGCTGAGTAATCAATACTACATATTGCTTTCACATTGTTTGCTCAGCTCTGTCCCAGGGCACATCCAAGAAGCATGGGCATGTTTCTGTGCTCTTACAAAGCCTCCTTTCTGTTAGGAAGCCTGCAGCACACACAAAACAGCCATTGGCAAGAGTGTCTGTGGCCCCAGTGCTGCCTTGGGCAGCACATGAGAGTGATGGACTTTGAGTCCCTTTATTTTCTGCTCTCCGGAAGGAGGGGTTTTAACAGGATTTATCTTTTTATATATTCTGCCTAGCATTAGAGAAGCAGAAGCAGACAATTTTAGTCAATCATTCAAGACCATCCTGCAACTTCAGCTTTTGTGCTTTACAACCTTGTAAAGAAACACAGCACCATAATTAATTACAATTAGAGCACTGTGATGTGAAATTTCAGCCCAAAATCTAAGTCTGCCAAAAATCTAAGTCATTGCCTTTGGCCTGAATTCCTGTAGCATAATCTTAGACAGGCACACACATCCCTGATCCCAGGGCCTGTGCACACCAGGTGCTCCTCCCAGCAGGGAAGGCTCGGAGGTGTGGGCCCACAAATGGATGCAGCTGCACCCCGAACCGACCTGCGCCCCCTGAAAGATCAGAGGGAAATGTGAGGGGCAAACCCATTCAGTGCAGAGCTCTCTGTCTTCAAGCAAGGGAAGAGAGGTTTCCAGATTTGAAAGTGACCTTCGCACCTCCTCTCCTTTCCGCTCCCCTCTTCAGTGGAATGTTTGAACAAGCACTGATGACTCGCCCCCTAATAGCCCAGATAAGGTTTTACAAGAACAGGTGGGCCTGTTTGAAAGATAAACTTTTCCTGAAGCCACAATAAGACAAATGATCCGAAACTTGCAATTTGGTTAATGTTTCTCTCTCCGCCTTGCTGTGTACACAGCTCCTTCTGGCCGGCAGCAGGAGGAGTGGGCCTGTGTGTGCCAGACCCTGCAGTCTCTCCTCTCACCTGGTGTCTCCAGTGAGGGGCCTGAGTCATCGCACACCATGAGCTTGTGCTCAGCCTGCACATCTCCCACCTCCCACCAGCTGCTCCTCAACTGCCAGGGCCAGATTCTAGCAAAATCTCACTCCTCTGCAGATGCTTGGGTTTCCCTGGTGTCGGGGGGGTGGTGTGCTTGGTGGCCTGAGCACTGCGGTGAATCCATGTTTCCCTCCCAGCACGCTGTTCTGTCCTCCAACTTGGCGGACAGCTCTGGCCAGGGACGTAGCCCAGCTGATGCCCACCCTGCACTCTGTCCATTTCATAAGAGCCCCCGGTTTCCTCACTTCCCTCAGATTTTGCCAAGAGAATGGTCCCAGTGTGGCCCAGAAAGGCCAGCAGGGTGCAGGCTGGGACTTACAGCAGAGGAGGCTCTGGTGGGGAGAAAGTAGCTCTCCCAGCCTAGCCCCACTGGTGGGCAGCACCTCCTGGCTTCAGGCCATCTTTTGTCCCAGTCCTAGGTAAGAAAAACACAAACAAAAGCCAGCCTCATGGCGCTGGAGAAGCAGGAGGCCATTCACTGACAGCAACACGGTGTGTGCACAGACACACGCGTGGACAGGAGGTAGAGCTTGGGGTTGCTGCGGAGTGGACAGGACACTGGAGCGGCAGGCGGTGCGGACCCGCTGGACAGCCGAGCATGGTTGTCGTCCTGAGCAGCAGGAGCCAGTTTGTTGCTCAGGGCCTTGTCTTTTTTACGAAGAGCCCCAGGCCACGGGTGCTTCTCTGGGTGCCTCTTTGCTGCCACGCCTGCACGCGGGCAGAGAGCAGACCTGGCCACCGACTCACTTGCTTTGCTGTCTTCAGATGGAAAAGCCACTGCCATAGCTCCAAAGGAGGGGAAACTGTACTGATTTGGGGAACCTCTGTGTTGATTTCAAAACAGATAGTCTCTTGTGTTCTCAAAGACCGGAAGTGAACCCCACAACCGCCTTAGGCCGCAAAAGCTTTATCCTTTCTAATTAGCATCCCTGTGACCTGCTCTGTGCCCTGCAGATACTTTTCTCAGCCAGCCAGAAGGAGGGAGGCCAGACACCAGCCCCCACGGACCTGCGGCTGGGACCCCCTGCCTGGGGACGATGGGGTCGGGGTACAGTAACTGCCCCAGAAACAAGTGGGGCAGCAGGAGGCTGATGGTGAGCTTGGAAGTTGGCAGAATTCTAAATCTGGGCACTGCAGTGTCCACACAGGTCATGACCCTACTCTGCTCCACCCAGACTCCGGAGGACTTGAGCAGGAACCTCTGCAGGGCGGGCCCAGGGCCTCCTACTCTCTCGGCAGCCAGCAGTGCTCCCTGACAGCCCGGGCCTCTCCTTCTGGTAGCTCTGTAGTTTGCAGTCGCCAACGTGGCTGGGCCTGGGAGAAGCTCCTTCTCTCCCTCCTGAAGCCGGCAGTCCCTCCTGCCTCAGTTTCTCAGACTAGGCTATCTCTCCCATCACGAGCCGCTGAAGACGCTCAGCTGTTTCCGTCTGCCCGTTCTGACTGCTGGATCTCCCTCTGCATGCATCGGTTTGCTGTGTTCTCACTACTCGCCCTTGGGTAAAATTTCTTCTCGACTTACGAAGCTGCGTGTCCTGGAGGGCAGGGCCGCACCTCACATGCATGTTGCCCACATAGCTCAGAAACAGATGCATTCACGCTTGTTAAAAGTAAAATGGGGTCGGGCACAGTGGCTCATGCCTGTAATCCCAGCACTTTGGGAGGCCGAGGTGGGTGGATCATCTGAGGTCGGGAGTTCAAGACTAGCCTGACCAACACGGAGAAACCCGTCTCTACTAAAAATACAAAAAATTAGCTGGGTGTGGTGGCGCATGCCTGTAATCCCAGCTACTCGGAGGCTGAGGCAGGAGAATCGCTTGAACCCAGGAGGCAGAGGTTGTGGTGAGCCAATACAACGCCATTGCACTCCAGCCTGGGCAACAAGAGCAAAACTCCATCTAAAAAAAAAAAAAAGTAAAACCAATTAGCCAATTTAAAGGAGTTTAACTGAACAAAGAATGATTCACAAATCAGGCAGCCTCCCGACCCAGAGTGGACTCAGAGACTCCAGCGCAGCCATGTGGTGGAAGAAAATTTAAGACTGCAAAAGGAAAGAGATGTACAGAAAATGGAAATGAGGTACAAAAACAGCCAGATTAGCTAAGCTTGGGGTTTGCAGTATTTGAACATGGTCAGAGAGCTGGCCACCTTAGATTGGCCAAAACTCAGTGATTGGCACAAGAGTAGGCTATGGTCTGTTTACAGTTCCATTTAGGTTATTGTTCATGATATACAGAGAGACCTTTAGGTCGAAATTAAAATATGCAAGGAGGCAACTTTAGGCCACATGTAATTTGAAAGCGAGAGAGGCCTGGTGGAGGCTGCATTTTCCTCTCCAAGAAGTCCATTTGTGGGCTGCTGAGCCACAAGATATGGAAGAACACAAGACAGCAAGAGAAGGCCATGAACTGGACCCAATACCCACATATTCAGGAGTAAACCCTGGTGCTGTGAAAGGGTCAGTGCCTCCACAAACATCTCCACAGACACAGAGCTCTGAACGGACACAGACCGCTACACACAACAGAGCGCGACAAGCCACAGAACTCCACAAACCGCAGAGCTCTCTACAGATAGAGAAATCTCCTCACCACAGAGCTTTCCAAACCAAAGAGCTCTCCACATACACAGAGCTCTCCACACCACAGATCCCTCCACAGACACTGAGCTCTCCTCAACACAGAGCTCTCTACTGACACAGATGTATTTATAGACACAATCTCCACACAAGACTCTCCACACCGCAGAGCTCTCTATACTACAAAGCTCACCAGACCAGAGTTCTCCACAGACACAGAGCTCTCCACACTGCAGAGCTCTCCACAGACACAGAACTCTCCACACCAGAGAGCTCTCCACAGACACAGAGCTCTCCACACCACATCTCAACAGACGCAGAAATATCCACACCACAGAACTCTCAGTCACAGAGCTACCCACACCACATAGCTGTCTACACTACAGAGCTTGCCACATTCACACACCCCTCCACCGACACAGAGCTCTCCAGACACAGAACTCTCCATACAACAGAGCTCTCCACAGACACAGCGCTTGCCACACCACAGAACTCTCCACAGAAACAGAGATCCCCGCAGCACGGAGCTCTCCACAGACACAGGGCTCTCCACACCACTGGGGTCTCCACAGACATAAGGCTCCCCACAGACACAAAACTCCCCACAGACACAGGACTCTCCACAGACACAGAGCTCTTCACAGACACAGGGATATCCACACCGCTGGGCTCTCCACAGATACAGAGCTCTCCCCACCACAGAGCTCTTCATACCACACACCTCTCCACAGACACAGAACTTTCCACAGACTCAGAATTATTCACAGGCACAGAAATCCCAATACCCCATAGTTATCCACACTACAGTGCTCTCCACACCACAGAGCTCTTCACAGACAAAGAACTCTCCACAGACACAGGACGGTCTGTAGACACAGAGGTCTCCACACCACTGAGCTCTTCAAACCATGGATCTCTTCACACCACAGAGCTCTCCACATAGAGAGTTCTTCACACCACAGAGCTCTTCACATCATAGAGCTCTCTACAACACAGAACTCTTCACACCACAGAACACTCCACAGACACAGAGCTCACCACATCACAGAGCTCTCCACAGACACACAGATCCCCACACCACATAGTTTTCCACACTACGGAGCTCTCCCCACCACAGAGCTCTTCACAGATACACAGCTCTCCACAGACACAGGGCTCTACATACCACTGGGCTCTCCACAGACACAGAACTCTTCACAGACACAGAGGTCTCCACATCACTGAGCTCTTCTCAGGCACAGAACTCTCCACAGACATGGGACTCTCCACAGCCACAGAGATCTCTGCATCGTAGACCTCTCCACACCACAAAGCTCCTCACACCACAGAGTTCTTCACACCACAGAGTTCTTCACACCACAGAGCTCTCCGCAGACAGAGAGCTCTCCACAGACACAGAGCTCTTCATACCACAGAGCTCTCCACAACACAGAGCTCTCCACAGACACAGGGCTCTCCATGCCACAGGGCTCTACACAGACACTGAGATCTCCTCAACACAGAGCTCTTCACTGACACAGATCTATTTACAGACACAGATCTCCACACCACACAGCTCTCCACACCACAAAGCTCTCCAAAGATACACAGTTCTTCACACCACAGAGATCTCCACAGATGCAGACCTCTCTATAGACACACATCTCTCTACAGACACAAACCTCTTCACATACATGGAGCTCTCCACACCACAGAACTCTCCACACACACGGAGCTCTTCACACCCCAGAACTCTGAACACCACAGAGCTCTTCACACCACAGAGCTCTTCGCACCGCAGAGCTCTCCACATCACAGAGTTCTCCACATAAAGAGGGCTCCCCACATCACAGAGTTCTTCACACCACAGAGCTCTCCACATAGGAAGTTCTTCATGCCTCAGAGCTCTTCACAGCACAGAACTCTCAACATACACAGAGCTCTCCAGACCACAGAACTCCCCACATCACGGAACTCTCCACATACACAGAGGTCCCCACACCACAGAGCTCTTTACTGACACAGAACCCTCCACACCACAGAGCTCTTTACTGACACAGAACCCTCTACACCACAGAAATCTCCACAGACACAGAGCTCTTCATACCACAGAGCTCTTCACATACACACTGCTCTTCACATACACAGAGCTCTCCACACCAGAGTTCTCCATAGACACAGAACTCACTCTCCACACAACAGAGCTCTTCACACCACACAGCTCTCGATATACACAAAGTTCTTCACACTACAGAACTCTACTTGCCACAGAGCTCTCCACAGACACAGGGCTTTCCACACCACAGAGCTCTACACACCAAAGAGTGCTCCACAGACAGAGAGCTCTACACACCACAGAACTCTCCATATTACAGAGCTCTCCACAGACATAGAGCTCTCGACAGAGATGTCCACACAGAGCACTCCACATACACAGAGCTGTTCACACCGCAGAGATCTCCAAACCAGAGTTCTCCATAGACACAGAACTGTCTGCACAAACAGAGCTCTTCACATATGCAGAGCACTTCACACCACAGAGCTCTCCAAACCATAGAGCTCTACACGAACACAGAGATCTCCATAACACGGAGCTCTCCAGAGTCACAAAGCTCTCCACACCACAGAGGTCTCCACATACACAGAGTTCTCCACACCACAGAGCTCTTCACACCACAGAGTCCTCCTCACCACAGAGCTCTCCACATACACCGAGAACTCCACACCACAGAGCTCTCCACAAAGCTCTCCACAGACACAGAGCTGTACACACCAAAGAGTTCTCCACACAGAGCTCTACATACCACAGAGCTCCTCAGAGACACAGTGCTCTCCACACCAGAGATCTCCATACCACAGAGCTCTCTAAAGACACAGAGCTTTCCACAGATATAGAGCTCTCCACAGAGGTGTCCACACAACAGAGCTCTACAGAGTTGTTCATGCCACAGAGATCTCCAAACCACAGACTTCTCCATAGACACAGAACTCTCAACATATGTAGAGCTCTCCACATTACAGAGCTCTTCACATATGCAGAGCACTTCACACCACAGAGCTCTCCAAACCACAGAGCTCTCCACAACACAGAGCAGTCCACAGACACAGAGCTCTCCACACCACAAAACTCTTCACACCAGGATTCTTCACATACACAGAACTCTCCACAACACAGAGCTCTCAACAGACACAGAGTTCTCCACACCGCAGAGCTCTCCACACCACAGAGCTCTCCATATACACAGAGAGCTCCACACCACAGAGATCTCCACACCACAGAGCTCTTCACATACACAATCTCCACACCACAGAGCTCTCCATATACACATAGCTCACCACAGACACAGAGCTCTCCACATACACAGAGATCTCCACATACACAGAGATCTCCTCAGTCACAGAGATCTCCACACCACAGAGCTCTTGACACCACAGGGCTCTACACACCAAAGAGCTTTCCACAGACACAGAGCTCTCCACATCACAGAGCTCTCCACAGACACAGAGCTTCCAGACCACAGAGCTCTTCACATACACAGAACTCTCCACTACACAGAGTTTTTCACACCACAGAGCTCTCTACATACACAGAGCTCTTCATATCACAGAGTTCTTCATATCACAGAATTCTCCACACCAAAGAGCTCTCCACAGACACAGGACTCTCTACAGACACAGAGAAGCCCACACCACAGAACTCTTCACGGACACAGAGCTCTCCACACCACAGGGCTCTCCACAGACTCCAAACTCTCCACAGGCATAGAGCTCTTCACACCATGGAGCACTACACATCACAGGGCTTTCCACAGACTCAGAACTCTCCACAACACAGAGCTGCCCACACCACAGAGCTCTTCACACCACAGAACTCCCCACATACACAGAGGTCTCCACACCACAGAGCTCTCCACAGACACAGAGCTCTCAACACTATAGAGTTCTCCACAGACACAGAGCTCTCAACGCCACAGAGCTCTCCACAGACACAGAACTCTCCACAGACACAGAGGGCTTCACACCACAGAGCTCTCCGCAGACACAGCTCTCCACACCACAAAGCTCTCCACAGACACAGAGCTCTCCATACCACAGAGCTCTCCACATACACAGAGCTCTCCATACCACAGAGCTCTCCACATACACAGAGCCCTCTGCACCACAGAGCTCTCCACACCACAGAGTTCTACACAGACACAGAGCTCTTCACACCACAGGTCTCTCCACAACACAGAGCTCTTCACTTACACAGAGCTCTATACACCAAACAGCTTTCCACATACACAGAGCTGTCCACAACACAGAGCTCTCCACATACACAGAGCTCTCCACACCACAGATACCCCCTGTACTTACCCCTAAGTCTGACTTCCCTTAGCACAGACCACCAACTCTTAAATTTTCTGTACTCACACTGCCAGCAGTGACTTCAGCAGCACTGACCCCTCTAGCACTGAGCCCCACTGCACTGACCCTTTTTGCACTGACCACTGCCTGCAGTGAGCACCCCTCCCCTGACACCACAGCACTCACACCCATACAACTGACCTCCCCAGCAGGTACATCCCCTGCACTAACCTCCACAGCACTGATGCCCCCAGCACTGACTCCCCCACAGTGACCCCTCAACATCAACACCCCAAGCACTGACACTCCCAGCAATGACCCCTCAACACCGACACCCCAAGCACTGACATTCCCAGCAGTGACCCCGCCAACACTGACCTCCTTAGCACTGACCTTTACCCCTGAAACCTCCAACACTTACCCCCGAAAGTGACAGCCCCAGCACTGACTTCCTCAGCAGTGACACCCCCAGAAGTGACTTGTCCAGCACACTTCAGCACCCACTGCACCAGCATTGACACCCCCAGTACTGACACCCCATCACTGGCACCCCAACACTGAAACTCCCAGCATTGACACCCCAACACTGGCACCCCATCACTGACACCCCAACACTGAGACTCCCAGCACTGACACCCCAACACTGACGTCCCCAGCACTGACACCCCCAGCAGTGACAGCCCCTGCTGTCAATAAATAATAGTAATTTAATTATTTATTTTTGGTTAGAACTCAGAATAGTACAGAGAACAACGTAGAACCTCTATGTACTCACCACCTAACTCCCAAACACAGTATTTCTCCACACTTCATTATTTTCTGAAATACACAAGGCATCATCACATATACATTGAATTGCTTCCGTCCGTTTCCTCAAGTCAATGCCCCCACTCTCCGAGGTGACTCTGCTCTGAATTTGGTGTGTGGAGTTGGGTGACATTTGGAAAGAGAGTGCACTACGCATAATGTAAATGTAACTACTTATGTTTCCAGAAATAAAATTCAGTATTTTATGCCCTACTTGAATCTTGAAATAATGCAATTGAAGTTCAAGCTTGAAATGCTGTAAAAAGTTTGAAAAGCTAAGTTTGACTGTACAATTTGAAGACTCCTCCAGTGCTGAGGCTTAGCTGTTCGCCCTGGCCTGGGGAGGGTTGTGGAGCCTGTGTTATTGGAGCATGGACCCTCGAGATTTGTTAACTATTCTGAGTGTTATCGCTGGGTTAATTTTGTTGGTATGTGTGTCCTTCGTTTTAATCTTCGTGTCGCATCAGCATTTTCTTAGCTGTTGATTTGTTCATGGGTGTATTAGTTCGTTCTTGCATTGCTGTAAAGAAATAACCGAGACTGGGTAATTTGTAAAGAAAAGAGGTGTAATTGGCTTCATGGTTCTGCAGGCTGTACAGGTTTCTGCTTTTGGGGTGGTCTCAGGCAGCTTTTACTCCAGGTGGAAGGTGAAGCCAGAGCAAGTACATAACAGAGGCAAAAACAGGGAGGTGCCACACACTTTTAAATGACTGAATCTTGTGGGGACTGCACCAAGGAGACCTTGCTAAACCATTCATGAGAAATCCACCCCCATGATTCAATCCTCTCCCCCCAAGCCCCACCTCCAACAACTGTTGAAATTGACAATGTTGTGCTTCCTACCTACGACATCTCCAATGTTGAAGGTGGGGATTATACAATATATAATATTGTATGTAATATTGTATTATAGTATGCAATATATATATTTTAACTGTAAGCATTTGCATGAGTGTACCATTCAATGACATTAAACACATTCATGGTAATGTGTGCCCATTACCACCATTTTTGCCCAAGATTTTTCATCATACACAACATAAAGTCGTTCGTTTTAAACACCAACTCCTCACTCCTCATTCCCCCTGCCCCAGCCTTTGGTTACCTCGCTTCTACTTGCTGTCTCTGTGATTTTGCCTATTCTAGGTACCTCACACGAGTGGAGTCAAATAATATTCACCATTTTGTGTCTGCTTATTTCACTAAGCACAATGTCCTCAAGCTCCGTCCAGGCTGTAGCCTGTCAGAAGCCCCTTCCTTTGTAAGGCTGAATAATTTCCATGGTGTGGATGGACCACACTGTTCATTCATTCCTCTGTGGATGGACATTTGTGTTGTTTCTATCTCTTGGCTGTTGAGGATAATGCTACTATGAACATGGGTGTTCAGATACCTCTTTGTGTTCCTGACTTCAATTCCTTTAGATGTCCCAGGTGTGGAATTCCTGGATCTTACAGTCATTCTGTGTCTGATTCTTTGAGGAACCTCCACATTTTTCCACAGCAGCAATGGATGAGAATTCTGATTTCTCCATCCACATCCTCACCAACACTTCTTTTCCATTGCTTTTTATTTTATTATAGCCATCTTATTAGATGTGAGGTGGCATCTCAACTGTGGTTCTGATTTGCATTTACATATGATTAATGATACTGAACATCTTTTAATGTGCTTATTGATCATTGTATATCTTGTTTGGGGAAATATCTATTCAAGATCTTTCCCATCTTAACATTGTTTTTTAATTGTTGAGTCACGGGAGTTCTTTATATATGCTGGATATTAATCCCTTATCAGATATATGATTTGTAAATATTTTCTCCCATTCTGTAGGTTGTCTTTTTGCTTTCTAGAAAGAGTCCTTTGATATACAAACATTCTTAGTTTTGATGAAGTCCAGTTTATCTATTTTTTCTTTTGCTGCCTTTGCATTTTTTGTCATATCATTATTACTTTCTATTAGTATATTATTTTCCCTCATTTTTATTATTACTTCTGCCATATATCAACATTCCAGGAGTGCATGCCTCTGTCTCTGGATTCAGTAGAGACACCAGCAGTCACCAGCTCACTAGGCCTCAGGCTCGATGGTCACCTCATGGCAACACCCCAGTGTTTCTGTTTCAGGTCAAGCTCCTGCTCCTTTTCCTGTTACCCCGACCCTCCTCCTGCTCCAGTCCCGTGACCTCAGACACAGAGAGCAGTGGGAGTTGCAGCCATGCCTGTTCAAAGGCCACATGATCTGGGTGTCTAGGCCCCAGTGGTGTCTCCTCCTCTGCTGTCTCAAGGCAGAGCTTTCTGGGAGGGCGGCATTTTCTGCCCATTCCCTGTGTATTTGTGTTTCTCTTCAATTCAAAGGGTCCTTGGGCATGCTGGCTATCTCTAAAACTCATTGGCTGGGTTACCATTGGCCTGACTGGGTCATTTATTTTATTCTTAGGAAGCGATTCCCTAACTCTCCTGTTACAATCATGGCTAGGCCTCGGTGTGTACAAGGCAGCCACGAGATGGTAACCAGATTCTGAAAATAACTCCCTTTCCTTCCAGTGATCTCCAGCCACTGACAATATTCCACCATTAGAAATTTCATTCTTTTGACGTGTGGCATTATGTATCTGATGTCAAACTTTGAATGCAAATTAATTCTGGAAACACATGTAAAAATTCACGCAACTAATTCTGTGAGTGCTAAGGTATGTAGTAACTAGGATTCCAGACAAAGAGCTTTAAGAGGTCAGTACCTGGGGTTGCACTGTCAAGCGTGGTGTCTGCCTGTGGCCCGGAGACTAGAAATGTGGCTGGTCTGGGTTGAGATGTGCTGTCAGCATCAAATGCATCCTGGGCTTCAGAGATGTCGCATGATGGAAGAATATAAAATGTGTCATCAATAACCGTTTCATATTGATGGCATGATGAAATAACATTTGGCTCTATTGGTTTAATAAAACATGATTAAAATTCATTTCTGTTTCTTTTTTCTATCTCTGCTGGTCTGTGTTACTCTCTGGCTCTGCCTAGGGAAGCTGAGTGTAGGATGGGTTAAGGGAACAACTGGACAGAAAGCCTGGGTAGCAGGCAGCAGGAAGTCACTGAGCCCATGATGCAGGGGTCAGGGGAGTGGCCTTGGTGGGCAGGGCTCAGGGGAGCGGCCTCGGTGACGCAGGGCTCAGGGGAGCAGCCTCAGTGGGCAGGCTGCACACCTGTACCTCTGGGGGCTGTTAGAGGCCTCTGAGCAGTTGCTGCAGCTGAAGGCACGAGAGAGGCTTTCACTGGTCAAAGGCTTGGGAGGACCCTGGGGTTTCCCCAGGCCTTGCTTGTGCAGATCAGCTGGTGTGCGCTCTGTGGATAATGAGACTCTCTGTTACCGATCTTCTGGCAGAGGGGGGCACCAGACACAGATTCTAGGCGTGGTTTCCCCTAGTTTGTGTTCAGCCAAGGAGAGGCCCTGGTCTCTGGGGTCCCAGGAAGCATGTCCCGCAGGGAATTAATCCCAGGGTCTCAGGTCCCGTTATGATTCACTCACTGAATAGTTAAAAGACCCAGATTCAAAAGGGGCAGCTCAAACCTTTGCCCCCTGGGAACAAAGGCAGGAGATTAGCTCTGTGTTATCAACCAGCATTGTCAGGATAGAATGAAAAAGGCTAACTTTAAAGGCTTCACCTGTTGAGGCCTTAGTCAGAGCCTCGATGGGAATCAAAGGTCATTCCTGCCCAAGGTTTTGTCTCGAGTCCTCAAATGGGTAGCACTGAATTACCTTTGAAAGTGGCCTCAAAGGACCGGAGACGAAGCATGGATTAGTGTCTTAATCTTAATAGCATGAGGCCTGTAGTTAGGGTCCAGGGAACTTGGGGGAAGAGGTAGCATTGTCCTGGGCCATCCCTGGCATGCGGTGCTATTAGAGGTGGGCTGGGGTGAGGGTGCGCTTTGTGCCTCTGGACAGGACCCTTTCACCAGCTTTGGGGGCGTTGTCACAGAGCTTCGCCAGCTGACTTAGCGTTGGCCCTCGGACAATGGGATTTGTCAAGACCAGATGAACAAAATCTTAGGCTCAGATGGGGAAAGGCAGGCATCCTGCTCTGGTGTTTCTGTGGGGAACAATGTTGGGTCAGCCTGAGCTGTGGGGCTGGAGAAAGACCCCAAATGCCAAAATATTATCTGGTGTCTCTGCCGCCCCTCACCCCACTTTAGAGCCACCAGGACTAACCAAATCTGCTCAGAGGCCACCTGTTCCTGCCTGTGGGTCCCCTCCCCAGCTGCAAGAGTGGTTTCTGCACTGATGTGGACCCCAGCCTGCCTGCTGTTCCGAAGCTGCCTTCACCACAGAAGGGGAGGTTGGGGCTGGCCTCTGAGGAGTGACCTGGCTGAGCCCAGTGTCCACCAAGGCCTCAACGCCTTCCCTGCCACGTGGGGTCCTGGTGTCGGCCTGGTGGCACAAGGCTGTGCCGGGCCTGTCATCGCAGACCGTAGGCAAGAGCCGCCTCAGGGTGGAAGAGACTGCACAGAGCTGTCCCTAAGTGGCCCCTGGGCTAGGACAGGACCCGCAAGGAGAACAGCCCTGCTTCCTTCCCCCTCATCGTGCCGTCCACACTCAGAGCCGACTCCCTTCCTCCCTCTCCAACCCACTATGTGGTGCGGATGGGCTGTGGCTCCGCTGGGCACCCCTGGCTGCTGCCCCTCTTTTTCCCATCCCCAGCCAAGTGAGTCTTGGTTTCCTTCACTGCAGGCAGAACCCGAGCCTGCGCTGTGCCCTGATGAGTGGCGCCGCTTCCTCCACGGCCGTTCCGTGGGTGTGCCTTTGCCATGCTCCCACTTCCCACCCTGACGCAACATCCATCCCCAAGTCAGGGTGGACTCGGGACCTCTCAACTTTCCCCTGTGCCCCTATGCATTTCATGAGCAAATCAAACCTTTTCAAACTTTCGCCTCCACAGGTCCCCAGGGGACACTCCAAGGTCCCTGTTGCTCCTGTCCTCTGCCGGCCCCCTCACCACCTAAATTAGTGGTCCTGCCCAGGCTGTTACCACAAGGCTAGCTGGCCTCGATGTCAGCACCTGCCTTTCTGAGGGCAATTTTCTGAGGCCCCAGGCCCCAGCAGGTGGGATTTCTCCTTCCATCCGCACCCCCGGCAGCATCGTGCTGGCTGTTGAGTGTGGTGGCTGCACCTGGTGTCCAGCTACAGCCCGCGGAGCCAGGGACAAAGCCGGGTTTAGTCAGGATACCAGTGGGGTTGCCCCACCTCTGTGCGTGGAGAAGTTACTGCCAGTGTCCGGTGCGGGAATCCTTCCAGGAATGCTCTCACCTGCAAAAATTTAGAAGTTCAATAACAAAATATGAAACTGCAGGAAATGGGTTTGAGATATTTGTATGATAAAAACAAATTTATATAAAACTTATTAGCAGAAAGGCTGAATCATCTTTCTCTTCTTTTAACAGAAAATGATATGTCAGCCGGGTGCATTGGCTCACGCCTGTAATCCCAGCACTTTGGGAGGCTGAGGCGGGCGGATCACTTGAGGTCAGGAGTTCGAGACCAGCCTGGCCAACATGGTGAAATCCCGTCTCCACTAAAAATACAAAAATTAGCTGGGTACGGTGGTGTGTGCCGGTAATTCCAGCTAGTTGGGAGGCTGAGGCAGGAGACTCACTTGAACCTGGGAGGTAGAGGTTGCAGTGAGACGAGATTATGCCACTACGCTCCAGCCTGGGAGACAGAGCAAGAACCCATCTCAAAAAAAAAAAAAAAAAAAAGAAAGAAAAAAGAAAAAAAAGAAATGATATATCAAAACTGTCACACATAGAAACAGTCAAAGGCGTGAGAAAGTGTAGAAAAAGTAAGAGCTGGAGAAATGAGGCAGTGTCAGGCAGGTGACTAAAAACACTGATTTTGGATTCTGTGATGTTTGTGGCTTTGCCTGATTTTTCAAGTATGTAATTTGTTTCCATCTGCCTTCTCCCTTTGAATATGTGGGGAGGGACTCCTTTTCTTGAATAACTGCCCCCCACCAACCAATCCCATTATAAAGCCGCCAGGCTTAGCAAGGCCTAGTTCTGCCCCGACTTTATCTCACTTTAGAAGACTTCACCTGCTCTTGGCTTGAACAATGACGTCTTTTTCTGGGCTCACAAATCTATTTCTGGAATAAACTTCTCCCTGGTGATTTGTCCTTTATTTCTCACTTTCTGGGTACAGGAGGTTCTCACTCTAATAATTTAATAGGGTCATGTTGACGGTTATTGGTGACATTTGGCCACGGGGGAATACTGATATTTCAAACAGAGATACAGCAACACTCATAGAATATTTTACCCAACTAATTTGGAAGCATCTTCACAAACATTAGCTTTGAGGAATGTTTTCTAAATTTTATTCTTAGCCAAGTGGTGGAAGGTGGAGGTAGCTCCCAGTGATCCTTAGAAAAAGGTATTTCTGGAGGCTGAGGACAGAAGGGCCTTGTTCAAATGATTTTTCTGACCTAAAGCAAGATACAAAAGCCAGTGTAGGAAAGAGAGGGAACTGCCAAGAATGTGTCTGATACTTTCAGACAATCTCTATGCATTTGGGGTCTGGAGAAAAGGGAAGAGAGACACCTTTACAAGAGTCAAACCTAAAGGGGGGACCCTAATCCCACAGTCGCCAGCTCCCCCTGGCAGCGCCTGTAGCCTCTTTAGTGTCTGGGGCAACAGGCCGGCGCTGGCCTATGGTTGGCTGTGGTTGACTGAGAACAAAGGCTCCCACCTCTCTTGGAGCCTTTGGTGGCTCGTGAAGCTCTTCGTGTGGTGCCTGGTGACCAACCCTGGGGCCCCAGGCACCTTCATGTCAACCATAGGCCACAGTGATACATGGAAGGACCCTCCAGCACCTGTAGGCCACACCAATGGACGGAAGGGTCCTGCCACACTGCAGACCACACCAATGGAAGGGGGGTCCTCCCACACTGCA
>NC_045438.1:20540383-20580517 GCF_002776525.5 Piliocolobus tephrosceles
CCACACTGCAGACCACACCAATGGAAGGGGGGTCCTCCCACACTGCAGACCACGCTGATGGACGGAGAGGTTCTCCCACACCTGCAGACCACCCTGATGGATGGAGGGGTTCTCCCGCACCTGCAGGCCATCCTGATGGACAGAGGCGTCCTCCTGCACCTGCAGACCACCCTGACGGATGGAGAGGTCCTCCCGCACCTGCAGTCCATGCTGATGGACAGAGGGGTTCTCCCACACTGCAGACCATGCTGATGGATGGAGGGGTCCTCCCACACTGCAGACCACGCCAATGGAAGGAGGGGTCTTCCCACACTGCAGACTACAGTGACGGAAGGAGGAATCCTCCCACACTGCAGACTATGCTGATGGATGGAGGGGTCCTCCCACACTGCAGACCACGCTGATGGACGGAGGGGTTCTCCCACACTTGCAGGCCACTCTGATGGATGGAAGGGTCTTTCCTCACCTGAAGGCTACCGTGATGGATGGAGGGGTCCTCCTGCACCTGCAGGCCACGCTGTGTGTGTGTGTGTGTTTTAACTTTGTTGTTTTTGTTAATGGACAATGTGTAACTGTTTATATTGAGTAAAAAACAATGATACAATTAATACAATGTGGAATAATTCAATCAAGCAAATTAGCACATCCCTCACCTCAAATACTTAACACATTTTTGTGGTGAGAACATTTTGAAGTTTATTCTCTTTATCTCTTTCTCTTGATTTTTTAAAAAAGTATTTATTTCAATAGGTTTTGGCGAAACAGGTGGTGTTTGGTTCCATGGATAAGTTCTTCAGTGGCGATTTCTGAGATCTTGATGCACCCATCACCCAAGCAGTGTACATTGTACCCAGTGTGTAGTCTTTTATCCCTCATCCGCCTCCCACTCTTCCCCCCATGTCCCCAAAGTCCATTGTATCATTCTTACACTTTTGCGTCTTCATAGCTTAGATCCCACTTATGAGTGAGAACATATAATGTTTGGTTTTCCATTACTGAGTTACACTTAGAATAATGGTCTTCAGTTTCATGCAGGTTGCTGCGAATGTCATTATTTCATTCCTTTTTATGGCTGAGTAGTATCCTATGGTATACATGTACCACAGTTTCTTTTTTGTTGTTGTTGTTGAGACGGAGTCTTGCTCTGTCGCCCAGGCTGGAGTGCAGTGGCCCCATCTCAGCTCATTGCAAGCTCCGCCTCCCGGGTTCACGCCATTCTCCTGCCTCAGCCTCCGAAGTAGCTGGGACTACAGGCACCCGCCACCTCGCCCGGCTAGTTTTTTGCATTTTTTTTTTTTAGTAGAGATGGGGTTTCACTGTGTTAGCCAGGATGGTCTCGATCTCCTGACCTCGTGATCCGCCCGTCTCGGCCTCCCAAAGTGCTGGGATTACAGGCTTGAGCCACGGCGCCCGGCCCACAGTTTCTTTATCCGTAATGGGCATCTGGGCTGGTTGCATATTTTTGCAATTGTGAATTGTACTGCTAAAATCATGCATGTGCAAGTATCTTTTTGGTATAATGACTTCTTTTCCTCTGGGTAGATAACCAGTAATGGGATTGCTGGATCAAATGTTAGATCTACTTTTAGTTCTTTAAGGAATTTCTACACTGTTTTCCCTGGTGGTTGTGCTTGTTTACACTCCCACCAGCAGTGTAAAAGTGTTCCCCTTTCACCGCATCCATGCCAACTTCTCTATTGTTTCTTGATTTTTTGGATTTTTTGATTATGGCCACTCTTGCGGGAGTAAGGTGGTATGGCATTGTGGTTTTGATTTGCATTTCCCTGATAATTAGTGAGGTTGAGAATTTTTTCATGTTTGTTGGCCACTTGCATATCCTCTTTTGAGAATTGTATGTTCATGCCCTTGGCCCACTTTTTGATGGGATTTATTTTTTTTCTTGCTGATTTGTTTGAGTTCCCTGTAGATTCTGGATATTAGTCTTTTGTCAGATGCATGGTTTGTGAATATTTTCTCCCCCTCTGTGGGTTGTCTGTTTACTCTGCTGGTTATTTCTTTTGCTGTGCAGAAACTTTTCAGTTTAATTAAGTCCCATCTATTTATCCTTGTTTTTGCTGCAATTTTTGCTTTTGGGTTCTTGGTCATGAAGTCTTTGTCTAAGCCAACGTCTAAAAGGGGTTTTCCGATGTTATCTTCTAGCATTTTTATGGTTTCAGTCTTAGACTTAAGTCTTTGATCCATTTTGAGTTTGTTTTCGTGTAAGGTGAGAAATGAAGATCCAGTTTCATTCTTCTACATGTGGCTTGCCAATTATCTCAGCACCGTTTGTTGAATAGGGTGTCCTTTCCCCACTTTATGTTTTTGTTTGTTTCATCAAAGATCAGTTGACTGTAAGTATTTCGCTTTCTTACTGGGTTCTCTATTCTGTTCCATTTGTCTAAGTGCCTCTTTATACCGGTACTGTACTG
Organism: Piliocolobus tephrosceles; assembly: GCF_002776525.5. Taxonomy (NCBI): domain Eukaryota; kingdom Metazoa; phylum Chordata; class Mammalia; order Primates; family Cercopithecidae; genus Piliocolobus; species Piliocolobus tephrosceles. The sequence goes on from NC_045438.1 coordinate 20,542,813, forward strand.
ATTTGGTGACTATAGCTTTATAGTATAGCTTGAAGTCAAGTAATGTGATGCATCCAGATTTGTTATTTTAACTTAGTCTTGCTTTGGCTATACTGGATCTTTTTTGTTCCATACGAACTTCAGGATTTTTTTTTCTAGTTCTATGAAGAGTGATGGTGGTATTTTGATGGGAATTGCATGGATTTGTAGATTGCTTTTAGCAGTTTGGTCATTTTCACAATATTGACTGTACTCATCCATGAGTATGGGATGTAATTGCATTTGTTTTTGTCATGTATAATTTCTTTCAGCAGTGTTTTGTAGTTTTCCCTTTAGAGGTCTTTCATCTCCTTGATTATGTATATTCCTAAGTATTTTATTTTATTTTATTTTATTTTATTTTATTTTATTTTGCAGCTATTGTGAAAGGGACTGAGTTCTTGATATGAATCTCAACTTAGTCACTGTTGGTGTATAGCAGTGCTATGGATTTTCGTGCATTAATTTTGCATTCTGAAACACTACTGAATTCATTTATTAGTTCTAGGAGCTGTTTGGATGAGTCTTTAGGTTTTTCTAGGCATATGATTATGTCATCAAAGAACAGTGACAGTTTGACTTCTCCTTTACCAATTTGAATGTATTTTATTTCTTTCTCTTGTCTGATTGCTCTGGCTGGGACTTCCAGTACTATGTTGAATAAAAGTGAAAGTGGGCATGCTTGTTTTTCCCAGTTCTTAGGGGAATGCTTTCAACTTGTCCCCATTCAGTCTAATGTTGGCTGTGGGTTTGTCATAGATGGCTTTTATTTTTTTGAGGTATGCTGTTTCTATGCTGACTTTGCTGAGGGTTTTAATCATAAAGTGATGCTGGATTTTGTCAAATGCTTTTTCTGCATCTATTGAGATGATCATGTGATTTTTCTTTTTAAATTCTGTTTATGTGGTGTATCACATTTATTGACTTGCGGGTGTTAAACCATCCCTGCATCCCTGGTATGAAACCAACTTAATCATGGTGGATTATCTTTTTAATATGCTGTGGGATTTGGTTAGCTAGTATTTTGTTGAAGATTTTTGCATCTATGTTCATCAGGGATATTGGTGTGTATTTTTGTTGTTGTTATGTCCTTTCCTGGTTTTGGTATTAGGGTTCTGTTGGCTTCCTAGGATGATTTAAGGAGGATTCCCTCTTCTCTACATTTTGAAACAGTGTCAATAGGATTGGTACCAATTCTTCTTTGAATATCTGATAGAATTTAGCTGTGAATCTGTCTGGTCCTAAACTTTTGTTGATTGGCAATTTTTAAATTATCATTTCAATCTTTTTGCTTTTGCTCAGAGTTCAGAGTTTCTATTTCTTCCTGGTTTAATCTAGGAGGATTGTATATTTCCAGGAATTTATCCATCTCCTCTAGGTTTTCTAGTTTGTGTGCATAAAGGTGTTCATAGTAGCCTTGAATGATCTTTTGTATTTCTGTGGTGTCAATTGTAATATCTCCTGTTTCAGTTCTCATTGAGTTCATTTGGATCTTTTCTCTTTTTCATTGGCTAATCTCACTAGTGACCCATCAATTTTTATCTTTTCAAAGAACCAGCTTTTTGTTTCATTTGTATTTTGTATTTTTTTGTTTCAATATCCTTTAGTTTTGCTCTGATTTTTGTTATATCTTTTCATCTGCTGGGTTTGGGTTCATTTGTTCTTTTATTTCTAGTTTCTTGAGGTGTGACTTTAGATTATTTGTGCTTTTACCAATTTTTTGATGTAGGCATTTAATTCTATGATCTTTCCTCTTAGCACACCACCTGTGCTGTATCTCCGAGGTTTTGACAGGTTGTGTAACAATTATCATTTGGTTCAAATAATTTTTAAATTTCCATCTTGATTTCATTGTTAACCCAATGATCATTCAGGGGCAGGTTGTTTAATTTCCTTGTATTTGGACTGTTTTGAGGGTTTACTTTTGGAGTTGATTTCCAATTCTATTCCACTGTGGTCTGAGAGAGTACTTGATATAATTTCAATTTCCTTAAATTTATTGAGATTTGTTTTGTAGTCTATCATATGGTCTATCATGGAGAATGTTCCATGTGCTGATGAGTAGAGTGTATATTCTGCAGTTGTTGGGCAGGATGTTCTGTAAATATCTGTTAAGTCCATTTGTTGTAGGGTATAGTTTAAGTCCATTGTTTCTTTGTTGACTTTCTGTCTTGATGACCTGTCTATTGCTGCCAGTAGAGTATTGAAGTCCCCCACTATTTTTGAGTTGCCATCTATCTCATTTCTTAGACATAGTAGTAATTGTTTTGCATATTTGGGAGCTCTAGTGGTAAGTGCATATATATTTAGGATTGTGATATTTTCCTGTTGGACTAGTCCTTTTATCAGTATACAAGATTCCTCTGTCTTTTTAAACTTTTGTTGCTTTATTTTGTCTCATATAAGAATAGTTGCTCCTGCTTTCTATTGGTGTCCATTTGCATGGAATGTCTTTTTCCACCCCTTTACCTTAACTTTATGTGAGTGCTTATGTGTTAGGTGAGTCTCTCGAAGACAGCAGATACTTAGTTGGTGAATTCTTATCCATTCTGCCATTCTGTATCTTTTAAGTGGAGCATTTAGGCCATTTACATTCGACGTTAGTATTGAGATTTGAGGTACTGGTCTATTCGTTGTGCTAGTTGTTGCCTGAATACCTTACTTATCTTTTTCATTGTGTTATTGTTTTAAATGTCCTGTGAAATTTATGCTTCAAGGAGATTCTAGTTTGGTGTACTTTTAGGATTTGTTTCAAGATTTAGAGTTCCTTTTAGCAGTGCTTGTAGTGCTGACTTGGTAGTGGTGAATTGTCTCAGCATTTGTTTGTTTGAAAAATACTTTCTCTTTGCTTCATGTACGAAGCTTAGTTTTGCTGAGTGAAAGGAAGATATCTTGGGTCCCTGAAATCAGTGAGCTAAAAGGAAATGTCAGGTTGGGAACCCCTTAGGGCAAACCTGCCCTGCTTTTTATTCAAAGTCACCCCTCTGCTCACTGAGATAAATGCATATCTGATTGCCTCTTTTGGGGAGGCTAAGCAGAAACTCAAAAGAATACAAACATTTGTCTCTTATCTACCTACAATTTGGAAGCCCCCTCCCCACTTTGAGTTGTCCCACCTCTCCAGACAGAACCAATGTTCACCTTACATATGTTGATTGATGTCTTGTGTCTCCCTAAAATGTATAAAACCAAACTGTGCTCTGACCACCTTAGGCACATGTCGTCAGGACCTGCTGAGGCTGTGTCATGGCATTCATCCTCAACCTTGGCAAAATAAACTTTCTAAATTAATTGAGACCTGTCTCAAATTTTCAGGGTTCACAGCTGGATACAAAATTCTTGGCTGGTAATTGTTTTGTTTAAGGAGGCTAAAAATAGGACCCCAATCCCTTCTAACTTATAGAGTTTCTGCTAAGAAATCTGCTGTTAATCTGATAGGTTTTCTTGTATAGGTTACATGATGTTTTTGTCTCACAGCTCTTAAGATTCTTTCCTTTGTCTTGACTTCAGATAACTGATGACTATGGGACTAGGCAATGATCTTTTTGCGATGAATTTCCCAGGTGTTCTTTGAGCTTCTTGCATTTGGATGTCTAGATCTCAGCAAGGCCAGAGAAGTTTTCCCCTATTATTCCCTCAAATACATTTTTCAATCTTTAGATTTTTCTTCTTCCTCAGGAACACCAATTATTCTTAGGTTTGGTTGTTTAACATAATCCACATTTCTTGGAAGCTTTGTTTATTTTTTCAAATTCTTTTTTCTTTGTCTTTGTTGTGTGATGTTAACTCGAAAGCTTTGTCTTCAAGTTCTGAAGTTCTTTCTTCTACTTGATCAGTTCTATTGCTGAGATTTTCCAGTGCCTCTTGCATTTCTCTAAGTGTGTCCTTCATTTCCAGAAGTTGTGATTGTTTTTTATTTATGCTCTCTATTTCACTGGACATTTTTCCATTCATATTCTATACCATTGATTGGGTTTGGCTCTGCGTCCCCACCCAAATCTCATCTTGAATTGCACTCCTATAATTCCCATGTGTTGTGGGAGGGACCTGGCAGGGGATGGTTGGATCGTGGGGGGCAATTTTCTCCATGCTGTTCTCATGCTAGTGAATAAGTCTCAGGAGATCTGATGGTTTGATAAGGGGAAACCATTTCACTTGGCTCTCTCATTCTTTCTTTGCCTTCTGCCATCCATGTAAGACGTGACTTGCTCCTCCTTGCCTTCTGCCATGATTGTGAGGCTCCCCCAGTCACATGGAACTGTATGTCCAATTCAACCTCTTTCTTTTGTAAATTGCCCAGTCTTGGGTATGTCTTTATCAGCAGCATGAAAATATTGCGTATGTCTTTATCAGCAGCATAAAAATAGACTAATACAACCGTGTTTTTAAAAAAATTACTTTAAGTTGGTCTTCCCCTTTCTCTAGTGCCACTTTGATTACCTTAATAATCAACCTTCTGAATTCTTTTTCTGGCAATTCAGAGGTTTTTTCTTGTTTTGAGTCCATTGCTGATGAGCTCGTGTGAGCTTTTGGGGGGTGTTAAGAACCTTGTTTTGTTATATTACCACAATTGTTTTTCTGGTTCCTTCTCATTGGGGTAGACTATGTCAGAAAGAGGATCTGGGACTCAAGGGCTGCTTTTCAGATTCTTTGGTCCCACGGGGTGCTCCCTTGATGTGGTGCTCTCCCCCTTCCCCTAGGGATGGGACTTAGTGAGAGTCAAACTGCGTGATTGTTATTTCTCTTCTGGGTGTGGCCACCCAGTGGAGCTACTGGACTCTGGAATGGTACTAGGAAACGTCTGCAAAAAGATCTGTGATGTGATCCGTTTTCATGTTTCTCAGCTGTGGATACCAGCAACTGCTCTGGTGGAGGTAGCAGGAGGGTGAAGTGAACTCTGTGAAGGTCCTTGGTTGTAGTTTTGTTTAGTGCAGTGGTTTTATGTTGGTTGGCCTCCAGCCAGGAGGTGGTGCTTTCAAGACTGCATCAGCTGTGGTAGTATAGGGGGATACCAGCTTGCCTTAGGGTCACCTGGATAAGTATTCGGGTTTCTCAGATGATGGGCAGGGACACAGAGCTCCTAAGAGATTATATCCTTTGTCTTCAGCTCCCTGGGTGGGTAGAGAAAGACCACCAGGTGGGAGCAAGGATAGGCATATCTGAGCTCAGCCTCTCCTTGGATGTGGCTTGCTGTGGCTGCTGTGGGGGATGGGAATGTGGTTCCCAGGCCAATAGAGTTATAATCCCAGGGGGATTATGGCTGCCTCTGCTGTGTCATGCAGGTCACCAAGAAAGTGGGGGAAAGCCAGCAGCCCCCAGCCTCACCCAGCTCCCACACACCCAGCAAGGCAAGTCTCCCTCTGGCTGTGCCCCCACAACAGCACTGAGTTTATTTCTAGGCAGCCAGTGAGCAGGGCTACAAGCCTGCCCCACTGGGAAAGCAAGCAGGGCTTTCAGGTTTCACGCATCCCCACCTGCCACATCCCTGCCTGCCACATCCCCGCCTGCCAAGGCTTCTGTGCTATGTCTGCACTCCTGGTTCACCCCCTCCCCTGGGATTCTGCCGGGGAAGCTTCGCATTTAGTTGAAATTGTTACAAAATTCAACTGGAAGCTTCCTTCTCCCCATGGTCTTTCCCCAGTTCCACTGGCAGCCCTTCCTAAGGATCCCTGTGAGACAAAGTCAGAAATGACTTCCCTGGAAACCGAGAGTGCCCCCAGGGCTCTTCCTGCTGCTTCCTCTACCCCTATATTTTGCTCAGCTCTCTAAATTTGTTACAGCTCCAGATAAGTTCTAATCCTTCTCCTGCGATCTGGACCTTCAGGTTCCCCAGTAAGGATTTGTTCAGGAATGGACGTTCCCCTTTCACACTTCGGGTGCTCACGGTTTTTTGACTGTCTTATGGAGCCTGCAGGGGCAATCCACTTCTTTCCAAGGGTCTGTGGATTCTCTTGGCTTTCCCGCTATGTTCCTGCCGTATTTCTTGGAGTAAAAGTTCACAACGTGAGTCTCCACATGTTGCTCTGTTTGTCCAAATGGGAGCTGCAGGTTAGTCCTGCCTCCTATCTGCCCTTTTTTTTTTTTTTTTTCATGTTCTTTGGTTTTCTTTTTAATTACCTTTAGTCTTGCGATCACCCATAATTTTAAAATTTGGGTATATCTACACTACTTTAATCCTTTTAAGTTGGCAAAACACCATTCCCAATCACAAATACACAGTTCTACAGTTTTATGTTTCTGAATGGCTGTTTAAAGACAATCCTAAATTATAACTTAGTTTGACTTAGACTGTAAAGAATTCAAGAGTGAAGTTTAACTTGCTACTATTTTAAAAGCATGTGACCTTATAGATTTGTGAGATGTGAGAAGTGTTGAATAATCTTTAATATTACACATAAACCATACTAAAATGCTTTTCAATAAGTAAAAGGAACCATTTTAAATACAGGGAATTATAATTAGATTGGCATCACTAAGGCCAAAACTCTAGACATTGCTACCTTATTTATCTTCAACCCTTGCCTTTAAGAGGCAAATGAACACAAAACACAGGTGAATCTTGCTGGGTCCTGAGACAGTGAAGGAATTTCCCCAGTATTTAAATATATTCACATGACCAGCTATATAAATCTAAATATAAAATCAATCTCCAGTAAGTTTTAAGATGGCACTCACTATCTTTGTGAAAAGTTGAACATTACTAACAAAGTCTAATCATATCTTTAGAAGGGGTAAACAGTGATAGCATTTACTGAATTGGAATTACTATTAAAATTCAAAAACTGAACATATTCATTTAACCACAAGCCAGTCTTAGTTTTAATCAGGACTGCCCAACAAAATATTCTGTCAGTTATTCATGATCTGAATTCTGGTGTATGAGATCTATTAAAGTATGGTACACATAAAAAAGTCATGAGACATTTGTTTTGTAATAAAGAAGACAGTGGCCAATTATCACTCCTTAGTAGCTTTTTTGAGATAAGCTATCAAGTCTGCCCTTTCTTCCTTTTTCTTAATGCCAACAAAGATCATTTTTGTTCCAGGGATGTACTTCTTGGGATTCTCCAAATACTTCACCAGTGTATCCTCTCCCCAGGTGATGCCTTTGTTCTTATTGGCCGCTGTGTAAGACTATCCAGGGGCCTGACCTGTCTTCTGCCCGAAGAGACCATGGAGATTAGGCCCAGTCTTGTGCTTGCCTCCCTTTTCAATGGTGTGGCACTGGGAACACTTCATAATAAAAATCTTCTTGACTTTCTCAACATCACCCATGTTTAATTCTCTTTTTAGTCGCTGGCACAACGAAGATTCCTGCTCCAAAGCAGGACGTCCCCACTGTCTCCCTTTTTTTTTAAAATGACCTGAAGTTTATTCCCTTGACTTTGAAATGCACAACACCCTCTCATTAGCGGCATCCTGAGCTGAGCAGCAGATGTCAAGGAAACCCACACACCTGCCTGAAACTTTGCACCCCGCACAGTCCCCACACCACGCTAACCACCTCCTGCCCTCCCCTGGGTCCTGTTGTTCCAGCTCCCCCATGCACAGGTGGTGCGGTGTCAGTCTCTCTGGACCTGGCTGGTCTTGCTGATTCTCCTGTCCCAACTTCTGATCTCCAGAGGCCAATGCTTCATGTTCCTGGGTCCTGATGTTCAGAGGAACCCCATCCAAACACCCTGTGAGCCCACTCCCTGGTGGGGCAGCCTTCTGTGCTCTGGCGCCTTCCTAAAGCACACAGAGGTCGGCGTTCTGGAAATGTTCAAGATCGCATCAATCACAGCAGTGGTACAGACAGCAGATGAGGCTCCCTGGGGGCTGGCAGGGTTCAAATCAGATGATTGAAGAAACAGAGAAGCCTGCATCCATCCTGATGGAACAGTGACTGTGCTGGAAGGAGTGGTTCAGTCAGCACCTGCGTCTATCCAGGGCTGTGCTTGGGATGCCACCTGCAAACCATCGGGTCCTGACACCCACAGGGAAGGCTGCATCCCCAGCCGGGAGGGGACGCATTCTTCTGAGCTGAGCCCTCCCTCCCATGTGAGGACTGCTTTCTCTGAGGTCTTTAGTTTTCTGCACCAGGGATCTGTGTGCTGTGTGTAAAACCTGCCTCAGCACAGCCCATCCTCTCAGCACCTCCTACCCCTCCAGCTGACTAGGGTCGCCTGCCCCTCCTTGCCCTGAACCAGAATTATTTGTCTGGTTTCTTCCGTTGGGTAGACTATGTCAGAGGGAAGACCTGGGGCTCAAGGGCTGCTGTTCAGATTCTTTTGTCCCATGGGGTGCTCCATTGACATGGTGTCCCCACTTCAAACACTGCAGACAGCTGTGAAAGGGAAGAGAGGAGAGACCAAAAGCCCTGCTTCTCTCCCTGAACTCAGGGTGTCCCAGGGGCTCTCCTGTGGGTTCAGAGAGGAGCCCTGGAGCAGACTCTGGGAGCCCCCGTGGGGATGCCGGGGGCCGACCCTCTCGAGGAGCTGCCGTCATCTTCCCTCAGGTTTGGTGATTACCAGATGAAATCAGATGGAATCACTCTGACAGAGCCAATCCTTGTTTTCAATGCTCGTGGGCAGCCTGTGTCCACCTGTGTCAGATGGAAGGGGCGGAGCGGGTACGAGGGACTGTGTCTGCTCCCCCACCATGGTCCAGACAAGCCATGCAGTGGGCTGAGGCGGAAACTGCCGAATTCATAAAACTTTCAAAATCCAGTCTCACTCCCTTGGCTCCAGTTCATGAATACAAACCATGCATCCAACCAAGGACTGTTATCCAGGATCTACAAGAAACTCCAACAACTCAATGGCAAAAAACACGTGATCAGATTTTAAAATGGGCAAATGATCTGAATAAACATTTCTCAAAAGAAGACATACAAATGGCCAACGGGTGTATGAAAAAATGCTCGACACTGATCATCAGGGAACTACAGATAAAAATCACAATGAGATACCAACACACCCCACCAGCAGGATGGCTGGTATCAACAAGACAAAAACTAACAAATGCTGGTGAGGAAGTGGAGAAAAGGGAACTCCTATACACTGCTGGTGGGAATGTAGATTAGCACAGCCTCTATGGAGAACAATGTGGAGATTTTTCAAAAGACTAAAAATAGAGTTACAAAATGATCCAGCAATCCCACTGCTGGGATTTATCCAAAAAAAAAAAAAAAAAAAAAAAAAAAAAGGAAATCAGTACATTAAGGAGATACCTTATCCTCATGTTTATTTCAGCATGATTCACAATAGCCAAGATATGGAATCAACCCAGGTGTCCATCCACAGACTATTGGATAAAGAAAATGTGGTACAGATAGAAATTAGAATACTACTCAGCCATGAAAAAGGTTCAAATCCTATCATTCATGGCAGCCTACATGGAACTGGGGGACATTATGTTAAATGAAATATGCCAAGAATGGAAAGAAAAATATTGCATGTTCTCATTCATATGTGGAAGCTAAAAGAAATTTGATCTCATGGAAGCAGAGTAGAATGGTGGCTACCAGGCCTGGGAAGGGTGGGGGAGAATGAGAGGGTGGTTAACTGATACAAAATCACAGCTAGACAGGAGGAATTATTTTTACTGTCCATAGCACTGCAGGGGTCTACAGTTAACAATATTTTCAAGCAGCTAGAAGAAAGGATTTTCAATGTTCTCAACATGAGGCACTCATCAATGCTTGAGGTGGTGGGTATGCTAATTACCCTGATTTCATCACAATACACTCTAAGTGTCAGCACATCACAATTACTGTGTGCCATTTAAATGAAAAGAGCCACCGTGCTGGACACTAGGGGAAGAGCGAAGTCCCAGTGTGAGATGGGAATGAAGGACAGAGTTAGGAAAACAGAACGGGCCACTCTAAACAGTTCCGAGGCCAGGGCACTTTCCACGCCAGCAAAGAGCGGGGAAGGGAGGTGACAATGGGCAGGGCCCCAGACTACACGCCTGGGAGGGGTGGACACCAAGACTGGCCTGCTCTTCCTGGTCACTGAGCTGCAGCCTCCAGTGTCTTTCCTGAGGCGAAGACAGGGTGGGGGGGCCTCTCAGATTCAGATGGGGAGGATTTGGAGCAGGCAGGAAGGCACTGCAGGCCAAATACAGACGCAGCTCAGCCCCCTGCCTGCCTTACTCCCCATCTGCAGCGTCCCTGCTGGTCCTGAGCAGCCTTCAGTCTCTGCTTAATCTGATTCCTCCTCCTCTCTCTCCCTCCATCCTCCCCTCTCTTCTCTCCTCCGCTGCCTGCTCTCCTCTTTAGCTTTGGGGGATGTTTTTAAAACTCACCCTGATCCTCATATTGAAGCCCAGGGACTTTTAGTCCTAGCTGCTCACTGGAATCCCCCAGAAAGTTCTATGACCCCCTAAATCCAGACCCCACTTTCGGAAACTATCTTGATTTAATTGATCTGATCCCAGCTAAGAGCCTGACGCAGGTGCTTTTTGTTTTGATTCACCAGTGACCTTAATTTGAAGCCGATGTTACGAATCCCTGATGGAGTGAGACATTTGGGGTCAGTCCTTGGGACCGTGGGTGAGTTTGCTTCAAAAGTGCATTAGCTGTTCCTGTATAGGAGGGTTGTGCAGAAGGCCTCACGGTGTCTCCCTGCCTGGAGCGCTAGAACTCGGCCCAGTTCCCAGCTAAGAAGTAGGAGCTCCACACACCTCCTTTCCTGCCTGGGCCTCTGTGGGGGACTGCTCTGAGTCCCCTCATAGCCGGCTTGGATTTGCCTTGGATTCTCTGTGGGCGGCTCTGCCTCCTCCCTGTCTGTGTCTTTGGGCGGTGTGACTTCCAGGGCTGTGTGACCTCCTGGGCCTTGCTCCGCGATGGACGTTTCCTGGGACACCTCAGCCTCAAGGAAGGGCTGTGCCTCACCAGGCTCCTGCCGTCACCCTGTTCCTCTCTGCTCTCATGTTCCATACAAGCCAGTCCCACATCTGGGATGCCAGGTGGGGACGTGAGTAGATGGCAGGTACAGCGGGCAGCGGGCCAGCAGATCTGGGTTCCAACATGAAAACAACTCACTTTTAACATAAACTTTTCTTAAAGGCCCCAAACACATTTGCAGGCCAGTTAAGGGTTGCTGGCCACAAGTATGCAACTTGGCTTAGCCCTTCCCTTCCTCAGTCTTATGAGTTCAACCCATTTGTCCAGCACCGACTGTAAACCAGGCATGTTGTGGGCTCTTGGGGTCAAGGTGGGATTCAGCAAAGGCTCTGCTCTCCTGGACCCTACAGACGACAAACCAACAGCAACAGGAACGGTGCCAACGCTGTGCACAGGGAGGGGACCTGATGGGGGTGAGGGTGGGGCTTAAGAGAAGGCACCTCTGAGCTGTCTTTGGATTGAAATTGAAATTAGAGGAGGGAGGAAATGGGGGAATAAAAAGTGTAAAGGCCCTGGGGCCACCTTAGCAGCCCTTGGAGAACAGTGGTCAGGCCCTGGCCAAGGAGCCCTGAGCCCAGGTGGGGTCTCAGCCTTCAGGGTGGCAAGGAGACCTGGGGGCTACCCCTGCGGACCACGCATGCCTGGGAAAACTTCTGGGGTTTATTTCCGGGGCAAGGTGAAGCCAGCGAAGGGTCTGGGTGGAGGAAAAACCCCCTGACTGTGTTTTAAAGGCTCACAGCCAAAGAACACTGGGACAGAGCAGCCTGGTGGTCAAGGCCAGGCCGAGGTGGCTTGGGCTAGGACAGCTGCGTGGGGGAAAGGATGGAACAGGGGGCACTTGGAAGCAGCTGCGTGGGGGATGAGGAGAACCAAGGGACTGAGGATGACTCCGTGTCCTGGCCTGAAAAATTGGGTAGACGGACAGTGAAGCCATTTGCTTGCCAGAGGGCGCAGTGGGGTGCGGAGAGGAGGGCATTGGCTGCTTTCAGCCGAGTGTCTTCTCATGTCCCATGCAGGTGCAGGAAGCACAGGGGAGGTGCCAGGGCCAGGCAAGGGCTGGTGAGTGAGCCTCAGCTGCAGGACTGGACAGAGTCACCTGGGGGAGAGATGGGGCGTGAGGGTGCGTGGAAGCCAAGAGGAGACACTATTCCAGAGGTGAATGCTCCATCACCACTGAGGCCAGCAGAGAAGTGAGCATGGGGGTCCTGGCATGCTGGCCTGGACTTCCTAACTGTGGGGTACTACCCACAGGGCCAGAGGGAAACATTTAGGGGCCCTAACCACACACAAGACCTTACGACACTTTCCCACATGTAACTCTAATATTTATATCTATATTTTGCAACAAGACAAATTTTAAACTATGGTTTAAAAAATCCCTCTGAATTTGCTGATTACAAACCTCTTGGCAAGTCTGTCCAAGCTGAACTTTTCTGCATCTTCCTCTGCTGCTTCTGTTTTGCCCACTTTTCAAGTGCTTAGGATACGTACCCAGCCATTAGTCAGATTACAGTGGCTGCTTCTAAATTGGTCACTTGGCCAGGACCACCTCTCTCTGTAATAGAATTGTCTCAGGTGCCTTAGATGGCATCCTCAGCCCAGAGCATTAAGTCTTGGTGGCATCACAGGCCTTGGCCACCCACCTAGGGCACAGCTCCCTTGACTGATCCTTCTCCACCCCCTAGGCACCTGGACTCAGGCCATAGAGGGCCACTCACCATCACCTGACTATGCCTGGCATTCTCCATGTCTCTGCTCCAGTGTCTGGGTGTCTGGGCAGACTTCCTGGTTCACAGGTGGAGCCTTCTTGCTGTGTCCCCACGGGGTGGAAGGAACAAGGCAGCCCGCTAGGGCCTCTTTTGTAGGGGCACTAATCTCACCCTGAGGCCCCACCCTGGCAACCTCATCACCTCCCAAAGGCCCCACCTCCAAACACCATCACCTTGTGGGTGAGGTTTCAGCCTAGGAATTTGGGATACTTGAGCATTCTGCCTGGAGCATTAACCACATATCTTCCCCGTGTTTGCCAAGGATGTGTCCTGAGACTTTAATCAGCCCTAAAATTCTCCCTGTCTCTAGAGAGTGACCTGAGCAGTGCATCCGGCAGCAGCCCAGCCCTCAGCTGTTCATCCTCCAGCAGCGCAGCCCTGCCCATCCTCCGGAGGCGGAGGGGCCCGGCGCTGTCACCTGCGGCCTTCTCTGTGCCACAGCCGAGCTCTGCATCCCTGCAATGCTCCACAGCTGCACGGCTGCTCAGTCACTTTGCACAGTGGCTCCTAAACCCCATTTGCAATTTTCCCTCCGAGACCCTCACAGCAGCTGGGGCCCCCTCTTCAGGCCATGGGTCCCTTCTTCAAGAATCAAAATGAGAACAAGTCGTCTCTTCCTTTTTCCCTCCAGGCTTGGGGAGGCAGCAGCTTCCTCTCTGGTACCCAGTTAAGGACCTTCTACCTACGGATTCCCTACATCAATTACTCATGGGAATTCTCCGGTCCGGTAGCTTCCGTGGCTTCTTTCTCTTCCCAGACCCTGACAGATGACCACGCGTGGCTTGCTGAAGCCACAGGTAGATGAGGACGTTGGCAGAAACGGCCGCTGTTCTTCTTGCTTCCCAAAGGGCAGAGATACCTCGAGTCACAGGAGGATGAGGAAGCCTCTTCTCTCACCCCTGACTTCATCTGCTGGGAGCTGGTGACTGAGGGAGGCTGGGTTGCTCTAACCCTTCAACACTGATGAGTGGAAAGGGCCAAGGAACCAACCCCTCAAACTGCCTGGTTGCCAAGAGGTCTCCCAGGCAGGGGGTAGGTTCAGTCCTGCCAGCAGCTGCGCGGGCGCGGGGCCGGGGAAGGGGTCTCCATGCAGCAGTATCTCCACACCACGGCAGGGGGCGCTGTTCCCGTGCGGGAGAACCTCCCGGTGACCAGAGCCTTTGCTCCCGGGACAGGAGCTGCTTCCCAGCACAATTTGCTCCTTTGAAAAGGGGATTTAGAACAGGAATTCCCTCAGACTCGGTAACAGTAGAAGCCGTGTGAGCGGAAGAGCATCTTCAGGGAAAACGTGTGAGAAACGGGGGAGAGGAAACCTGACTCCAAATAAACCAAGAACACGGCAGAAGTTAAGGAGCTCACAAAAGCGGTGAGAGGGGAGCCAGTTGCCAGTTCGTATAAATAAAGAGATCAGCAGAGTCCACCGCCGTCTGGTTGTGAAGAAGTCTAAAAACAGACCTGTGGATTCGGCAATTCGGGGCCCTCGTGGAGCCAATCCTTTCAGTAGAACAGTCAGTGCAGAAACCAGATTTATACACACAGGTATATACATGGATACCCACATCTATGTACACTCTAGTTTTCTATTTATGTTTTAAAATTTAACTTTTTATTTTGATATTTAAAGAGTACACACAAATGTAGAAAGGACTGTGTAACGAACTCCCACGTACCATGTATCACCTGATGAATAATTAGGTGGCTCATGACTAATAACTATTGACTCGTGACTCAACTTGCTTCATTAGTTTCTGCCTCTCCCCATTCTCTATCTCTCTTTCTCTTTGGATTAGAGTATTTTCGGGCCATCCCAAAACATATAATTGTCTGTAACTGCTGTGTCTCTAATGGATAAGGGCGTTTTAAGGGCAGCAGAGGGAGAGAGTTGGGACAGTACCCAGAGCCACAGGGAGAGCTGTGTCCTCGAGCAGCAGCTCTGGTTGCTCAGCTAGTTTAGAAGCATGATCAAATATGTGACATGAGAAGCAACATTTGCCTTTCTACAATGTGGCTTCAAGGATAGATTGGTTTAAACCAAGCCTCCTTTACTTTTCCAAATGATAAGAGAGGCACACTGATAGGAAATGAGACAGGAAATGCCCCCCCCCCCCCCCCCAGCTAACGTGTGGGTTGGGTGAGATGATTCATTTAACTTGCTCAGCGTGGTGCCTTCTCAGGATGTGACAGGACTTCATGTTGGGGTTTAAGAACATGGACTTCTTGGATCTGTTGGTTGTATGTTCTTGGGAAAGTTACTTATGCCTCAATTTCACCTGCAAATTGGGGTTGATAATGCTTAAGCTCACAAGGTTGTTCCAAGGATAACACAAGAGGGTGGAGGTAAAGTGGTGGGTGCAGCACCTGCCGTGTAAGAACTGCTCAGCCTACATCAGCTGTGATGATGATGGGTGAAGACACCCTCTTGTGAATTGCTGTGTTCTGTGAGGCCCCCCCAGAAGCACCTTGTACGTTATTATCACACAGAAGGCCTTTTCCTCCACTTTCACCCTACGCAGAAATAATATGTAAGGCCCAGACTTGAAATGTAGGCTGTCATTTTTTTTCCTACTCGAAAATAATAAAGATAAACATTTCTTCTTTCTTTTAATTTCTAGTGGACCTATATATGTGTAAGAATGGTTTATTACTCTCAAACTTCTAAGTTAATTTCAGGGGAAAATAGTAACTCCTTGAAGACTCTAGAGTTTCCTTTAGCCAATTAGACATCGCGATGACCCATCTAAGAGAGTATAAATAGGCTGCTTATGAAATTTATTCTGCCACCCAAAGATGATAAACTTAAAGAAGTCCCTTACCCGGACACCGCATAATAAAACAGCTGAAAACCAAACACGAAGAAATCTTAAAATCAGCCAGAGGAATCAGCAGGGAGCAAAAGTCCAAAGGAGTGTGGACTCACCTTCAGGAGGAGCCCTGGAGGCCTCGAAGCAGCAGAGCAGGCCCAGAACATGGAGGAAAAGAGCTACCCACCTTGAACTTTCTATCCAGCCAAAGTGTCTTTCAGCAATGAATGTGAAATACTGACAATCTCAGATGAA
This sequence comes from Piliocolobus tephrosceles, assembly GCF_002776525.5. Lineage (NCBI taxonomy): Eukaryota > Metazoa > Chordata > Mammalia > Primates > Cercopithecidae > Piliocolobus > Piliocolobus tephrosceles. Next base: position 20,558,544 of record NC_045438.1, read on the forward strand.
GACAAACTAAGAATTTATTTCCAATTTACCTATGATAAAAGAAGAGCCTCAGGAAACTTCAAGCAGAGAGAAACAGTGACAAGATAACCTGGAACTTCACGAATGAAGGGAAAGTGACAGAAATGATAAATACCTGGGTGAATAAAACAGGCCTTTTTCTCGATGTGTATTATGAATGAATGCAGCATCCATAACACTGTGGTATTTCCAGCCAGTGTAGACACTCCAGACAGAGGGGAAGGCACGGGGACCGCTGTGGAAGTGGCTTCTGTGTTCCACATGAAACAGCAAAATATTATTCTCAGTAGACTGTGAAAAGTTAAACCTGTAAATTGTAATTCTTACATGAACCACATACTCACACAGCTGTGCAAAGAGCTATAAACCAGACCCCAATAGACCCTTAACACGGAATATTAAAAGTATTCTAAGAATCCAAATGGAAATATAAAAGGGGAAATGAATGAAAAAAATGTAAGGCACAAACAGAAAACAAATCATGATATGACAGACTTAAATCCAAACACTCCAGTAATTAAATTAAATATAAATGGCTCAAGTGTATCAATCAACAACCAGATGATCAGATTGGATATTTTAAAAAGACCAAACTACACTGCCTCCAGGAAGCCTACTTTAAATATAATAATGTAGGGGGATGAAAAGATGCACCACATAAACATTAATGATAATAAAAAAGCTTCGGTGGGTGCAGAGACAAGATAGACATTAGAGCCAGGAAGACTGTGGTTGGTGAAGAAGGACACTGCATGATGGTGAGAGGGCAGGTTCACAAGCAGACACTGCCATCCTGAGTGTGCACTTGACAGAAGAACTTCAAAATACACGAAGCAGAAACTGGTGGCACCAAGAGGAGAAATGATGGATTAATAACTGTAGTTGGTAGTTGGAGTCTTCAACACTCCTTTATCAGTAGTGGTTTGAACTAATAGAACAGAAAATCTTCTAGAAGGAGGATAAAGAACTGAGCTGCATCACCAACCACCTGGACTCACTTGACATGTGCAGAACACACTACCGAGCAATAGCAACACACACGTTCTTCTCAGGGGCACGTGAAATGTTTGCCAGGGTGAATCATACCATGGGTCATTGAAAGCTCTAACAATTTTATAAGATCTGAAGTCACGCAAAGCATGCTTTTGACCACAATAAAGCTAAACTAGAAATTAATAACAAAAAGGTATAGGGGAAACCTCCAGCTACTTGAAGGCTAAATGACAGACTTAGATAATCCACAGGTCAACTGGACATTTCAAGGAAATTAGAAAAAATAATTTGGACTGTATGAAAATTGGAAACAGGAAAACAATGAAGAAAGAAAATCAATGAACTAAAAACAGTTCTTAAAAATATCAACAAAACTGGTAAATGACAGAAAGAAAAGAGAGAAAACAAATGGTCAATATCAAGACTGAAAGAAATGATAGCATTATAGACACAACCGACATAAAAATGACAGTAAAGGACCACTATGAACAACTCTTTGCACCTAAATTTGACAAGTTAAATTAAATGGCCAAATTCTTTAAAAGCCACACACTATTAAAACACACCTAACGAGAAATAGATAAACTAAGTAGTCCTGTATCTATTCAAGAAATTGATTTTTTAGTTAAAAATCTTCCAAAACTAAAACTCCAGGTCCAGATGATTTCACTGGAAAATTCTACTAAACATTCAAAGAAGAAATATCAGAAACTGTATACAGTCTTTCAGAAAATAGAGGAGGAAGGAACACTAACTTATTTTATGAAACCAGTCTAATCTTGATCCCCAAACCAGAGAAAAAAGAGAAACTACAGACCAGCAGCCCTCATCATCATCCATTCTCAACAAAATATCAGCCAACCAAATTGAACACGATATTAAATAAATAATCCATCACAATGAAATGGGCTTAGTCTAGGAATGCAAGGCTGGTTCTACTTTTGACAGTCAATCAATGCAATTCACTATATTAACAGACTAAACACAAATTGTGTGATTTTGTCCACTGATGAAGAAAAAGCATATGACAAAATTTAGCATCTAGTCATGATAAAAACTCTCAGCAAACTAGGAGGAGAAGGGAATTTCCTTAACCTGATAAGGGCTTTTTTTTTTTTTTTTTTTTTTTTTTTTTAATTAACTACAGCTGACACCATGATAGCGACAGAAAAGGGTTTTCTCCTAAGATTTGGAACAGGGCAAGGGTGTCTATTCTCACCACTCTTATTCACCATCACACTGCAAACCCCAGCCAGCAAATGGAGCAAGAAAAGGAAATTAAAAGGCATGCAGTTGAGAGGAAAAAAAACTGTCCCTGTTCATAGATGATGTGATTATTTATGTAGAAAATTCCAAGCAATGTACAAAAAAGGCTGTTGGAACTAATAGGTATGCTTAGCAAGGTTTCTGGATAGAATGTCAACATTCAAAATTAATCATATTTCTGTATACTGGCAATGACCAGCTGGAAACTTAAACACATAACCACACATACACACATATGTACACACACACACACCACTTATGATAGGGACAAAAAATGGTTAGGTATAAACCCAACAAAACAGGCTTGACAAGCCAAAAACTACAAAACACTGATGGAAGAAATCAAAGAATATCTAAATAAATTGAGAGACACATTGTAAACTGGAAGACAGAACTTAGTTATTTGTCAATATTATCCACATTGATCTCTAGATGTAACACAATTTCAATACAAATTCCAACAGGATTTAAAAAATAGATATAGGCAAGCTCATTCTGCTATTTACATGAAAGGCAAAGAAACTAAAATAGCTAAAATAATTTTGAAAAAGAAAAAAAGTTGGAGGACTCACACTGCCTGCCATTAATACTTAACATAAGGCTACATTAGTCAAGACAGTGATATTGACAGAGGGACAGAAACATGTATCAGACGAACAGAATAGAGAACCCAGAAATCTACATACACAAATGTTGTCAAGTGGCCTTTGAAAAGGGTGGAAAGGCAATTTGATGGGGAAAGGATAGACTTTTCCACAATGGTGTGAAAAACTGGGCATCCATATGCCAGTACAAGCAAACCAACCATCTTGTTTTAAACCTCAGACCTTCTACAAAAGTTAACTGAAATTGAACTACAGAGCTAAATGTAAAACATAAAACTAAAACCTCAGGAGACTTTATAGGAGAAAATCTTTGTTGTCTGGGGTTAAGCAAAGGATTCTCAGATTCAGCACCGAATTCATGATCCAGAAGAGGAAAAATGGATACATTTAACTGTGTTAAAATTAAAAGCCATTGCTCATGAAAGCCATATTTAAGAGAAGGCTGGAAGAAACCAGTTGCCAATCATATATCTGACAGTACAAAAAGAGCTCTCAAAACTCAACAAGAAAATAAACAACCCAACTTAGAAAATGAGCAGAACGTTGGAAGAAACACTTCCCCATAGAAATTATAAGGACAGCACATGAAAAAATGAAAAAAATTGGGAAGAACATCCGTTATTTGAGCTGAAAACATGTCCCGATTTATTATTAGTCCTATATTAGCCTAATAAATGTTTGTCCTCATTGTAGACTGTCGTAATTTTTCCCAACAATAAATCTTTATGATGCACCTACTGTGTGCAAAGCAGGCTTCTTGGGCCAATCCCACAGAGAAATCTGGTCATTCTTGTCAGCCGCTGGCATTATTTTCCTCTGCAGTTGTGGACGCTTTCACCTTAAAATCCTCTTAGGATGTGTAGTGGGAAGAATAACGGCCCCCACAATATTTGTGTTTTAATCCCCAGATCCTGGGAATGTGTCTCGCACATGGCAAAGAGAGATTCAGGCAGCGGGAATTAATGTCACCAAGCGCCGGCCCTGAAGTAGGGAGCTGATCCTGGTTGTCAGGGTGGCTGCTGTGATCCCAGGGCCCTTCACCTTGGGAGACACCCACATCAGAAGGGCTGTACTGACCACTGCTGATCTGAAGAGGGAGGATGGGCCGTAAGCGCAGAACACAGCGGCTCCTAGAAGCTGGAAAACAGGAGTCACCCCTAAAGCTTCCAGAAGGAGACAGCCCTGCCAGCACCTTGATTTCAGCCCGTGAGACCATTTCTGACTTTGGCCCACAGAACGCTAGGACAGGCCTGAGTCTGTGTCACCTGCCACAGCAGACATCAGCAGCTGACATAGGTGTCCCGTGCTCTGCCCACTGGCTCTGGGGTCCCTTGGGTGCTGAGAAGTGCAGCTTCCTGGACCTCACCTGTAGGGGCTGAGGGACCCCAGAGCCTGCCCTGGCCACCTCCCAGCCTGCCCACGTGGCTGGGGCACTGCCCCAAACACCCTTCGTTCCAGTCCCCTGCGGGGCTTTCCAGGCAGCAGGCTCCCGGGGAGCAGAAACCAAGGAGCAGGGGCAGTTCCTATTTCTCCTGTTCTAATTAGAAATCCAGCCTTCTTCTGGGGCCTGGTGGTACGGCCGCAGTCATCTTGACTTCTCATCAGCTTGTGTACTTGAATGAGATTTGCACAGCACCAGCCGTTAGATGGCCCTGGATGGAACGCGGGTGAAGACTCTCCATTGCCTCCTGACAGCTTCATCCTGGGAGGGTCTGTCGTGACCGCTCTCAGGTGACTGTCACGCTCATCACGTTAAAAACGATCTCCATCCCCCTCTGCACCCCCGGCTGCAGGCCACGAGGTGGGGGCACAGCACGGCTGACAGATGGTGACGCTTGGCTGCAGTGCTGACAGACCAGCCTCGACCTCGTGTGGGAGGACCAATTACCATGGCATCCCCTCAGGGAAGAGCCTCTCAGCTGCATGTGGGGGCTCATGATAAATGAATTGGAAGGAAAAGATTGTACTCTGAAGGCCATATTCCAAGGATTCGTGTCAGCAGGTTGTAATTAGTTAATTAAATGCCCGGCTGGCGGGATGGCCCCATGCGGCTGCTCCCGAAACAAGGGCAGGGAGGTCCTGGAATCTGAGTGCAGGGCCGCAGCCCGCACCTCCCACCACATGAGCCCCTTTTCCAGGGAAGGTCACTGGGAGATTTGGGAAGAGTCTTTGGGGGTGTTCAGTGTCTAAAGTCACTGAAATGAAAAGGAGATGGAGACACCCGTGATCACAGAGCTCGGGGCGGAGCAGGCAGGGATGAAGAGGGTGAAACGATGGATGCCCGAGCGCAGGGACTGAGGGAGAGGGTGACGGAGGCCAAGGACAGGGCGGGAAGCTTCCAAGACGTTAAGGCGCCCAGACTCCGTTTTCAAAGTAGCTTTGAGAGTGAGGCCGTTGCACTCGCTGTTTGGTGCGTGTAATAACGATGCGTCCAGTGCTCCGGACAATGCATGAGTTGATGCTGAACACACGCTAGGCCCAATGACATGAGCCAAAACCCAAACCCAGCCCCGCCCCGTGCAGCTGCGCTGAGCCCAAGCCTCCTGGAGTCCCAGAGCCTGCCTGTGGGTGATGCGCTTACACCTTGGGTCTCCCTGACTCATAAAGGTGCTTGGGAAAGGACTCCCGTGTGGACGCCCCTGTCTCCCTCACACCCCTGCTGCCCCCATCGAATCCTGCCCACTTAGGTGCACCCTGAGGCCTAAGGCAGTTCCAAGTCCTGCTCCTCACGCCTCCGTCCAGCCATGGAATTCCCAGTGGAGACGGCAGTCACGGAGCACTGGTCTCCACACCACCTGCTCTCCTCATCTCAGTGACTTAGAAATTAACTCGGGGCAGTGCCCAAGCCACGTGGGCAGGCCAGAAAGTGGCCAGCATGGGCTCTGGGGTCCCTTGGCCCTTGCACAGTGAGGTCCAGGAAGCTGCGCTTCTCAGCAGCACCCAAGGGACCCCAGAGCAGGTGTGCAGAGGACCACACTGAAAACCCTCCCAGGAGCAGGTGTGCAGAGGACCACACTGAAAACCCTCCCAGGAGCACCAGATGCCTGTGCTGGCTGCCAATGGCTGCTGTGGCAAGTGACCTAGACTTAGCCACAAGTGATATGAATGCGCCAGCCACAAGGATCTTTGAAATATGCGGAGCAACTCACGCTACTCTCCTGCCCCAAACCATCAGCAAGTTCCTGTTGGTCCTGAGTAAAGCTGCCCTCTTTGCCTGGCTGCCGAGTCTCGGTGCTGCTTGCTGCCCTTCTCTCCCAGGGCCTCGCCATGCCCACTCCATGCCATGTCCACATCACGCCCACACCACAGCATGACCACTCCATGCCCACCCACACCCACTACACCATGCCCAGACCACACCCTGCCCACACCACACCCACTTCACACCATGCCCACTCCATGCCACAGCCACTTCACACCATGCCCACTCCATGCCACACCCACGCCCACACCACAGCATGCCCACAATACACCACGCCCACTCCACACCATGCCCCCCACTCCACGCCATGCCCGTGCTCACACCATGCCCACTCCACACCACGGCCACTCACACCCACTCCATGCCATGCCCTCTCCATGCCACAGACACTTCCCTCTTTTTGCAGGTCCTCTGGTGTCCCAGGACAATGCCCACCTGAGGGCCTGGCACCACAGCTCTCCTGCTGATCTTCACCTGCCGATCCTGTTTACTAAAGAATATGGCACTCCTCTCCCGTATTCTCCAATTATTAGTTTCTCCGTTGATTCTCCAGGGTTTTCCAGAACAATCATGATGACATCTGCAAATAATAATCATCATCATTTTATTATCAGATAATATTATTTTATTAGTAAAATAAATACTGAACAGCAGAGAGCTGCCAGGCACATGTCACACGCATCAGCTGTTGAGGGCGAGGACGCTGTGTCCCACCCCCGCCCCCCTTTGCTGAGCACTGGCGACCTTCATGCAGAGAGTACACTATTGGAACTAGTTCTCTTTCTGTGGCCAATGAAGAACCTGAAGAAGCAAAATCAGAACTTAGCAATGAACTTCCTCACTGGGAAGACCTGGTCCCTGGGAAGGCGATTTCTCTCATGACAAAGAAAACACCCAGGTGGCTTGAGAGGAAAGAGAAAGGCCACATTCTCCAGGGACCCAGAGAGTTCCAGAGAGGACGGCTGGGCCATGTGGGCCCCAGGCCTGCCTGGACCCTAGATCAGAATTTATTGCAGTCCTCCTCTGGCAGGGCCATCTTTATCTCATGTATTCTGTAATCTTCTGGAAATTTGGAACAAAGATGTTCCTCAGGGAGTGCTGATGAAATGTGTGAACCCAAAATACCTGAGGCAGGTCTCAGTCAATTTAGAAAGTTTATTTTGCCAAGGTTGAGGACACGCCGTGACACAGCCTCAGGATGTCTGGTGATGGTGGCCGGGGCCCAGCCTGGTTTTATACATTTTAGGGAGACATGAGACATCAATCATTATATGTATGATGTACATTGGTTCTGTCTGGAAAGACGGGACAAGTCAAAGCAGGGAGGAGCTTCCAGGTTATAGGTAGATAACAGACAAATGGCTGCATTCTTTTTGAGTTTCTGATTAGCCTTTCACTAAATGCACAGTTTACAGGAATAGTCACACGTGCCTTATTCTGGCTGAGTGACACAACAGGGCGGAGGAAGCGATCCGAGCTGCATTTGTCTCATGTGAGCAGAGGGATGACTGAGTTCTGTCTGTCCTTCATCCACAAGGAATTTCCTTGTGGGCGAATTGTGAGGGTGGTCCGTAGCTTGTTAAAAATCTTCTTAGCCATCTTGTTCAGGAACAGAATGGGAGGCAGGTTTGCCCAGCACACTTCCCACCCTGACTTCCCTTAGGTTTGGTGATCTTGGGATCCTGAGATTTATTTTCCTTTCACAAGAGACTGCAGGTGTTACTGTAGTGTCTAAAATACACTATTGTATATTTTGGGTGGACTCAATCCATCAATTGAATTTACTAAGTCTTCAAAAGTGAGTAGCAGTTTGTCACTAACGGCAGCCCTTCTGGCCCCCGGGGAGAATTGGTGTCTTTTAGGACAAGACTTTTATCCCACACCCCTTGGCTGTCTTCCTAAGCCAGTACTTTTTTTGGAGCCACAGCGGTCAGTCTCAGAAAATCAAGACAGTTCCCACCCTATTTATTTTGTTTTACTAGAGATTAATCTGACCAATGGGAAGCAATTGTCAGCTGACACTCAATAGATGTTCATTTATTTAATTGTACTGAATAAAACCTGAGGTTGACTCTTCTGAACTCTGGAAGACGAGATACACATTTTTGAGGAAGAGAGCTCTGCCTCTCCTTCCTTCCAGGTGCTTCCCACTTTCATGGTCTGCTCTGGTCTGGTAAGTCCCTGTGGTCCTTTCCCATTAGACCAGGACACCTTCCCAGCGGCCCCTTGAATTCACCACTTCTGTTCTTTCAGTGGACTCTTTGCCAATCCCAGTGCTGCACTGAGTTCCCTTCTAAGTCTCAGCTCCTTGAGAAGTTATTTCTGACCAGGTGAGTCTGTAATTATTTTTCTCTCTTTTGAATGGTTATACCAGTTATTGTTTAAACCACTCCTTTGGAACTTAAATACTACACTAAATCATAAAGTATATATTTTATATCTGCATCTGCCTTTCACATATCCCCAATAATACTTTCTGAGAACAGGGACTGTCATATATTTTGTTGAATAATGTATTGCTTTTCTCATCTCAGAATCTCAATACACATTTGAAAATTAATCGTGGATTAACTTCAGGTTATTTTCGTGGCCTCGCTGTTCCTATGTTCGCCTCTACTCTCAGTTAGCTCATTTCTACTCTTTAAATTTATCTATTTGTGAGACTCTGTGATCCTTCCTAATGGGATCTTGAGCCACTAAAATGGAATTACGAGGGCTAGTCCAAGGAGAGGAGTGTAGCTGTCTTAGGTTGTAGAGTTATCTAATCACCACTAAGTCTGACTGGACCCCCAAACTCAGACTAACCTTGTGCTGGCCATATGGTGGACCAGTCACACCATCACCTTTCCCAAGCAAAGAGGTGCAAGCTGCAGTCACACCTACATCCCATCCAAGCTGCGCCCAAGGTGCGCTCACTCCCGACCTTCGGAGCCCCTCTGGGAAGGAAGGGGTCCCTGCCTGGGCAGGCCCAATGAAGCCATCCTGAAGCTAGCTACCATACCTCTTGAGGAAGCATCCGGGCAACCATCCTTCTCCTCATTAGCCACTCTGCAGCTTCCAGTCATGTGGCTCAAGGATTACTTAGAGGCAGTTGCCTGGGCTGCGTCCCCGTCACTGTTCCAGCAAACGGGAAATGACAGGGATCCTGGGTCTCCCCATCTCCTGCCTGGAGAACGGGAATTCTCCAGCTAAGGTGCCATTTTGGCCTGGGTTGCACGAGATCGGGCTGTGAGTTTAGGGGATGCAGAGCCGACCTTCCTAGGTTATCGTCCCTCAAGACCAGTGGGATAGGTGGTCGGGCTCTTTATATAATTTATAACCATAAAGTGATTATTTCAATGGCTATAACTTCACAGTGATGACTACCTAGCTTCTGACTTTTGAGGCCATTATTTCCAAGTCTGGGCAAGACTGGAAGTGAAGGAGGCTAGCTTGTAGCCAGTGAATTGCCTTCACACCTAGCGGACCCTCCATCCATGTGGCTAGAAACTATGTCCCAAATTGTGCTGTATCGGATCCCGGTTTCTGGGTAGAGAGCCGACATTGTATAGTGAAAGGTTTAATTCCAGCTGAATCGTCATGGGACTGTAGCCATGGTTTTGTGTCATTGACATCATCTTGACTCAGTATGTTAATGAAAAGGTTGACGTGACAAGGACATATGAACGTGATGAGCCTTTCTCATCAATAGTGACTATTTCAGATGCTCCTCGTTTTCCTTAGTGGGCACATAGTTCTCAAAAAGTTGAGTGTAACAAGCTCACTGTAATAGAGCCATTCCATGTGCACAGGGCAGCTCCATCTTTTTTTTTTTGAGACGGAGTCTTGCCTTGCTCTCTCGCCCACGCTGGAGTGCAGTGGCCAGATCTCGGCTCACTGCAAGCTCCGCCTCCCAGGTTTACGCCATTCTCCTGCCTCAGCCTCCTGAGTAGCTGGGACTACAGGCGCCCGCCACCTCGCCCGGATAGTTTTTTTGCATTTTTTAGTAGAGACGGGGTTTCATCGTGTTAGCCAGGATGGTCTCGATCTCCTGACCTTGTGATCCGCCCGTCTCAGCCTCCCAAAGTGCTGGGATTAGAGGTTTGATGCTGAGAGAAATTTGACCTGGAACATGGTCTCAGTCCCTCTTTCCGTGTTTTCAGGTCTCTTTTCCTCCATCCCCAGCGCAGGACTGTGCTGATCCAGAGCCACATTCAGCTGCCATCACAGCAAGAAACACCCACAGCTGTGAGAAAGGAAACGTCCTGGGGCGTGGCTCACTCTGGGATGGGGTTTCCCACCAAAAGGAACGGCAGTGTCACTCTTTAAGGACGACATCTGGCTTCATCCATGTCCTTGCAGAGGACATGAACTCATTCTTTTTTATGGCTACTAATCTGCACATTCTGCACATGTATCCCAGAACTCAAAGTAAAAAAAAAAAAAAAAATACAACGTCCAGCAGGATTAGAGTGATGTCTGTACCTGCTACCATGAGGCCAGCCAACACAAAACCTACAATACTCGAGGCCAGCCAATACAAAACCTACAATAAAAGTGAGAGAAGACAAAGATGTGCAAGACTGCGTACTTTACCATAGAAACCAGGTGGAGGTAACCGCATGTACATAGCTAGAATAAAATAGGCAAATGCCATATTATGCAAATGTATTTTGGAACTCATTGAAGACAAAGCACAAAAACAGAATTTTAATATGCAAATACAAACTAGTGTTTTAGAAAATATTTGCATGTGTGCTGCAAAGCCTACAGATTTAGGGTGTGGTAATGGAAAAAAACAGACCCGACAAACTTGCTTGTGCCCCACAGGATCCCTGGGACTGACAGATTTCTTGTAACTGAGTAATTGATCTACGCAGCTCGTCCTTGTGGACGTGTTTCCCGTGGACGTCCCACTTGCCATATCGCTCCTCCTTTTTGCAAAGTCAATGAAGGCATCTTGGCAGATATGAGCCTGTGAGGGAGGCCCCTGCTGACAGAGGCTGTGGGTGGCTCTGAGGCAGTGGACTTCCAGGATTGGATCCTGAAGGCTTGGCATAGCCCCCTTCTTGCCTTGATTAGATGCTCTCACCTGGCTGGTGGCACAGCCAGGCTGTACCTCCTCATCGACCTGGACACCTGCCCTGCTGGAGCTTGGCTCCCAGTGCTGCTCCTTGGAGATAAGCTCTGGTGCCCTCTTGCTGCCTCTTCCCTCTCCTGCCCCCAAAGCAGCCATGTATTTAAGGACCTCGGCCCCGAGATGCTGCCCATCCTTTTCCGTCCATGGTAGGTAGGGCACTGGAACTGCACCCCCTGGAAGGGAGCTCAGAGCTCTTCAGCTGGTACCCGCATGGTTACTTCAGGGACACAGGTGCATTTCTGAGCCTCCTGCAAGGCCGAGGCTGTTAGCTGCCTCCTTGAAATACTTCGTTTACTTCTGTCTTTCCTCTTCTCCCACTCTTCTCCAGCCTTCCTTGAACAGAAAAGCACATCCACTGCTTGACCAAGTTGGGGGCCAGAGTGATCAGGGTGGATATTTTCGGGAGAAAATGAACAGAGAGTGGCCCTGTTCATCAGGGACCAACACTGGGGATGGTGCCTCCGAGACAGGTGCACAGACAGGACGCAGGTGTTACGGGTGCAGAGCCACCTACTTAGGCTCACAGATCCTTGCAGGAACTGCGGCAAGCTGGACTGACAGCCCCTTGTGAGCAGATTCAGCCTGTGGGCTCTGGATTCAGACGACCTGGGCCTGAATCCCCATCGCACCACTGTGAGCCTGAGTGAGCTGGAGCCACCGAACTCAGCTTGTCCCCTATAACCGGGGGCCCCCATCTCCAGATCCCATGAAGTTATAGTACAGATTATGTAAGACAGTAATATGCAAAGGTTAGTGCCTGCCAGAGCCCAGGAAACGTGATCCACTGTCATTCCCCCGCCAGAAGTTCTATGGAAGCCACTGATGACAAATCGTCGGTTTATTAATGCGTGCGTGTGATCTCTTCCCCAGGGCCGCGTTTCTCCTGAGGAGCCTTCACTGTCAGAAGAAGCGTGGGGGCTGCCGCAGTGCCGCGTTCTGGCACCGGTCATGGGATTTATTATGAGGGGATTATTGGGGAAGAGACCACGAAGTGGTTAGGAGGGGAAGGGCCAGGTTCTACCTCTTTCAGGGCTGGCAGGACCCTGATCCTTTCGGGGTGAGCTCTCGTTGGCTGAGGAGGGTGTGGGGCCCCGCAGAGGTCACCCCAGGGAACAGCACCTTGCACCCTCTTCTGCTCCCTGTGCCTGGGGAAACCACGCATTCTTAAGTGGTCGCCTCCAGAGCTTATGATTTTGGGGGATCGACACACAGCCCTCCCTGCCCCATCACCTCCCAGCAAGTCCCCAGGGGTGCGGCATCCCCAGCCCCTTTTATCTGTGGTTCCCACACTCAGCCATCACTGCTGGGGGTCTTGAGTTGCAACCCCATTCGGCATTCATTACCAAAAGAGGGTGGGACACCAGACACTGTTTCAAGGGAATCAGGCTAGTGTCGGCAGCTGGATGGGATGAGGCTTTTCCAGGTGCAGGAGCACACGGGCCAAGGTGTCAGAGGAAAGAGGAAGGCATACCTCCATCCTCCCCGGGAAACGGGATTTGTGGGCTGCAGAGGAGACTGTGGGAGTTCCCTGATGCCCTGAAGAGGCCACAATGTGCTCTGAGAGGCTCAGCACCTGTCAGTCAAAGCTGAGGGTCGCCAATGTGTTTGGGAGGTCGTGTGTCCTGCCTGGTGGATGCTTGTGAGGCTGTCAGTCACTCGGGCTGGCTCTCTAGGGCCTCGAGGAGCCTCCTGAAGAGGTCAAGCTCAGCCAAGCACTCATGGCCTTCACGGAGTTTCCAGGCCGAAGCTAGGAGCACGTTGCTTCATCAGGAGGCCACAGCAGCCTGGCCCCACCTGAGCTCCCGCCCGGCCTTCACAACACGCCTCCCTTCAGCAGCACTGCGGTCGACCCTCAGTCACTGCAGATTTGCCACTTGTGAAACCACCACTTGCTGAATCCATTTTCCCCAAATCAGTACCTGTCACTTCTGTGGTCTTTCGATGACATTGGAAGAATGATGAAAAGTCTGTGTCTCCAAGGCCCAGGTTCCCAGCGGAGTGGTCACTGCCCTCTGGTTTCAGCTCATGCCATAAACAAGTGCTCTTCACACCCTAGTTAGTCTCACATTTCCATGATTTTTGTTAGACATTGTGCTGTTAAACACAGCCCCAGGCTCCGTGAGGAAGTGCGGTTGCTAGTCTTCCTCTGTGAGAGGAGGCGGTGCTGTGCCTCACGTTGAGAAGCTGCCCTAGGCGGTGACTTGGGTGTTGATATGGTTCGGCTCTGCATCCTGCCCACATCTCAGGAGGAATTGTAATTCCCGGTGTTGGAGGAGGGGCCTGGTGGGAGGCGACTGGGTCACGGGGCGATTTCCCCATTGCTGTTCTCGTGATCGTGAGTGAGTTCTCATGAGATCTGGCTGTTTGAAAGTGTGTGGCACCTCCCCTTTCTCTCTCTCTCTTCCTCCTCCCACCATGTGAGACACGTCTGCTTTCCCTTTGCCTTCTGCCATGATTGTAAGTTTCCTGAGGCCTCCCCAGTCATGTGGAATGGTGAGTCAGTTAAACCTCTTTTCTTTATAAGTTACCCAGTCTCAGGTATGTCTTTATAGCAGTGAGAGAACGGACTAGTACAAGTGTTAACAACCCATATTAAATCAGCTGTTTTTAAACAGAAACGCACATAAAACAAGCTTATGAATTGATTGGCTGATGAAAGTGGGACCAGAGGCTTTCAGGAACTTCGCCAGAGGAGCGATGGTTCAGGACTCACTGACCCGATGTTGGCAGTGACTTGATGGAACATAATGACAGTGAGGAGCTGCTGTCACTTTAGGATAACTCTTTCCTCATCCTTTCCATCTGCCTCATCGAGCTGCCGACTCACTGCTGAGTCAGCACCACCCAGCAAAGATATTCCCAGATCTTGGACTTTCAGAAATGGTGTGAGATCATCAATATTTGTTGATTAGGCTGCTAAGGAGCAATAGATGGCTGACACGTAGCCTTCATCCGTGGAAGCAGGAGGATGCACTAATGACCGTACTGGATCCCTTGGCTGCTGGTCCTGGGGTCCTGGTACACTCACCCTGTTGGCGTGGTCTCCGCTCTGGAGCCTGACCCTCTGCCCATCACCTGTAGTGTCTGCAACGCAGGGAAACAGCTGGGCAGGGTTCGTTAGAGACAGCTGCTTGCAGGAGGGACAGGACTTCCTCTGCAGGGACAGCACTCATGGGCACTGCTCGGGGACTCTCAACTTTCAGAATTCTGAAGGCAACCCACAAATAGGTTGAAAATGTTAGTGTTTCCCCCAATTTAACAAAAGTGGAAATACCAACTGGATACAATACAAAAGCTTACAACTTCATTTTGTCTTTTCTGTTGAGACGGAGTTTCGCTCTTGTTGCCCAAGCTGGAGTGCAGTGGCACAATCTCAGCTCACGGCAACCTCCGCCTCCCAGGTTCAAGCGATTCTCCTGCCTCAGCCTCTCTAGTAGCTGGAAATACAGGCATGTGCCACCACACCCGGCTAATTTTGTAATTTTAGTAGAGACAGGGTTTCTCCATGTTGGTAAGACTGGTCTCGAACCGCCGACCTCAGGCAATCTGCCTGCCTCGGCCTCCCAAACTACTAGGATTACAAGCGTGAGCCACTGTGCCTGCCCGTTTTGTCTGCTTCATTACTCTCTTCCAGATAAGGTTTCTGGCTGCATGAATACCATGGCCCCCCTTTCACCTCGAAACTCAATTACATAAACACTTTTGATTCATGTTTAGCCAGTGGTTATTAAGGTATCTAAGTCTTCTCGCCTCATCTTTTATAGAGAATCCCCTCTTGGGCAGAATGAGACTGGCCTGAGTTCCCATCTTCACAGAACTGGCAATTTTGGCCTCTCCTTCCACCACTGTCCTGCGTGTAGTGAGAACGAAGCTCTGACTTCTCAGCATTGGTGGTTGGCGTTTAAAAACCTTCACCTGGTTTCAGGACAGGCACGCCAGAGCTCCACACGAAGCTCTGCAGCCACACCCGAGGGCAGCCTGTTCTGTTGGCCGCACAGGGCCCTGTGTGTCACTTGTCATGTGTAACAAATCTCTGAAACAGCAGCCGGCCGCACCCCAAACCCACAGGCCTGCTTGGCCACCACATTCAGCAGCTGTTACCTCTGCTCATCAATGGCCATTCAAACGGCTGCCTATTGATTGTGGGCCTAGAAAGGCACAGCTGAGCTCATTAAAAGACGTTTGTCACAGAGCCACAGGTTTCCGCGTTGACCTTCTTGCCCTGGTTTTCATTCCTCCTTCTCTTTTCCCAACTCTGACATTCCTCCGACTCTCACTTTTGTTGGCAAACCTCCGGCAAAATACAGCGTCACTCTTTTTAAGTCGTCACAGTCATGGTGGCCGTTGTGCTCCGGCTCTCAGGACACAGGGCCAAGGACATAGAGGTCCCTTCAGGATTGTGGGGAGGCTGGCTCCCTGCCTGTCCACCTGGGCAAGTCAAGGGCATGGAGGCCCCTTCAGGAGTATGGGGAGGCTGGCTCTCCGCCTGTCCGCCTGGGCCGATGTGATCCCCGAGCTGCAGCCTCAGATTCGTTTTGTGCATCTCAAGGCTGGGGAGGAGGCCTGCGTGGAGGTGCCGGGGTCTGTGCAGGGACCACGAGACGCTGAGCTCAGGGCTGCTGTCTGGGGCCCTTAAATGAGAGAAGGGAGTGCTGGGGAAATAGGATGGGCCGTCTTCCTGGAGAAGAAGAACTGGAGACCACAAATCCTGTTAGAAACCACGGACTCTGGGCAGGGCACGGTGGCTCAAGCCTGTAATCCCAGCACTTTGGGAGGCTGAGACGGGCGGATCACGAGGTCAGGAGATCGAGACCATCCTGGCCAACACGGTGAAACCCTGTCTCTACTAAAAAATACAAAAAATTAGCCAGGCGAGGTGGCGGGCGCCTGTAGTCCCAGCAACTCGGGAGGCTGAGGCAGGAGAATGGTGTAAACCCGGGAGGCGGAGCTTGCAGTGAGCTGAGATCCGGCCACAGCACTCTAGCCTGGGTGGCAGAGCGAGACTCCGTCTCAAGAAAAAAAAAAGAAAGAAAGAAAGAAACCATGGACTCTGGGTGTTAGAGGCCACACAGCCTCAGTTGCAGTGGTGACAGTAAATCTCCTCTTTAAAATCCTTTATCCTAAAAATTTTCACGCATATCTAAATGTAAAGAGAGAAGTAGAGTGACCCCATCACCCAGGTTCAAAAATCAGCAAAATCCTGCTACCCTGCCTCCAGCTGTGTCCCCACATACTTTAAAGCAAATCCCAGACAACGTGTAATCTCTTCCATCTATTTCACGTCTCTAACAAATAGGTTCTCTTCTTTACATCACCACAATAGAGTTATTTCACCTAACAATTAGCAATAATTCCCTAACGTCATCCAATACCCAGTCCATGTTCACTTTCCCTGGGGGCCTCTGAAGGTTTTTTGACCATGGCCGTGGGACATGTTTGTGTCGGACTCTGAACACGCCCAGCTGGCCTCTGGACCGCACGTCTCTGAAAGTCCTTCAGTCTGTAGCCGTTTCCTTCCCCTGTGAAGTGCATTTTAACTGAAGACACTGGGTAATTTTTCCTATAGAATTTTCTACATTCTGGACACTGCTGAGTGGGTCCTCGCTGCATCTTCCTCTCTTAGCTGTGTTTCCTAGAAATTGGTGGTTAGATCTAGGCGCCCTCTTTTTGGCAAGAATCCTCCCAGAGGGGTGCTCTATGCTCTCTGCATCAGATCAGAAGGCAAATGAGGTCAGGCTGAGCACCCACAACTTCCAGTTTCTCAGGGCAGCAGCTCAGGAAAACCCAGCAGAGTCGGGTTCTGAGGAAGGGACAGTGCTGATGGAGCTACCACGGCGAAGACACTTTCTGACATGGAAGCACGTTGCACACAGTGCTCCCGTGGCCGACAAACCTGTCAGAGACCCTCCTTCTCCCCATCCGAGACGAGGCTTCACGCCCACCCTCCCGGCCTGCTGGCTTCCCCTCGTGGTAGAGGTGGGCTGAAGTCTCCTCCGTCCCCTCCACAAAGTTGGCCTTGCTCATTCAGCTCCTCCCCTCCCTTCCCTCCTCCGTCACCCCCTTGGTTTTCGTCCTCTCCCCCAGGCCACCGGGAGGTACTCCTGTCAGCTTCCGGGCAGAGCTTCTCAGTCATCACTGTCTTTCATCCTCCTTCTCGCTTTTGAAAGTCTCCATGACACACTCTGTTTACCTGACGCTTTTCTTGGGCCTTACTGTTGGCATTTCCCCAAATCCCATCCTTGACCGCCTTGTCATCTACCTACACGTTCGTCCTGGTTATCACATTTATTCCTAGGACTCTGACTGAGAACTCAATGCCAATGGCTCCCAAGTCTATATAATTTCCCCAGCTCTCTGTCTTGAGAGCCAGAGATATCTAAGAGTGCTGGATTTCTCTGCTTAGACAACATACGATAACTCAAACTTAAAATGTCCAATTCTGAGCTCATCTTCCTCTCCTTCAGGCCTGTTCCTTCCCCTGCCCCACACCCCTTGAAGGAGGATCTACTGGTGTTGCAGACACAGTGAGCCTTGCAACCACTGGAGAATGTGTCCATTATGGAACCGACCAATAGTGGGAGCCCAGGCAGGGGCTCCTTTCTCTAGGGCGTGTGCCTGTGGGAATGCAAGGAGGGTCACTAGTGCCCATGAGACCCTGGCAACTGGGGAGGAGGCCCGAGAGCTGCCGGGCTGTGTGTGGGAGCTCCAGCTCCACCCATGCCCAGAGCACAGGGCAGAACACAGATGTCGGAGGGAATAGCCCACAGTGGACCCAAGTCCTCTCCAAAGTGCAAGAGAGAAAATACTGTCCGCTGAGACAGGGGGTGTGCACACACCTCTCCAGCGGCTTCGTGACTGAGTTTGCTGTGTGCAGATGTGAGTAACTCCAGCCCAGGCTGTTTTGCCTTCTCCCCAGAAGCCTGGAATAACGATACCACCAGAGGTTTGTTTTGCCAGTAGTTCTCCGTTTTTACAGTGAAGGATGGGGACCCTGTGCGCATGGAGACTTATCTCTGGGGAGGGTGAGGAAGGAACTCAGTCTTTCTGAATTTTATGACTTAGGTTTCTAAAAACCTTTGCAATAGAAAAATGTGTAGTTATAAAGAATAACATCTTATAGAAAACGTAACATTAGATGACTAAGGTGGAATGTGGACTGACAAATTCATTAGGGGTTTTTTAACTATTCAGTAAAATAAAGCAGTGAGGACTCTGTATCAGTTACCTGTTGATACTGTAATAAGTTACCACACATGTAGTGGCTTAAAACAACACAAACATATTGTCTTAGGGTTCTGGAGAGCACAAGGCCAGCCTTGGTTCACTGGCCAAGTCAAAGTGCTGGCTGGCTGATTCCTGCTGGAGGCCCCACGGCAGCGTGCCTTTCCTTGTTTTCCAGCTTCCGGGGGCCACCGGGATGCTCTGGCCTGGCCTGTTTGTCTTCAAAGCCCGTGACTCCAGCCTCCACTTCCACCACCGTGGGGCCTTCTCTCTGACGCCTCCCTCTTACAGGGACCCTGGTGATTACCCACAGTGAACTGGGCCCAGGATAATCCGGGATAATTTCCTGTCTCAAGGTTCTTAACTTAATCTCATTTGCAAAGTCCCTTTTGCCTCACAGGTCACAGAATCCTAGGTTCTGGGGATTAGGACGTGGCCATATCCCAGGGGAGGGAGGTTAAGACTCGCCTACCACAAACATCACATCAAATTGGCTTGTATGACCTCACAGATCTTGAATCACAACGGGTCCTTCCTGAGGCTGATTTCCACTCACTCTCGCCTCTTGTTAGAAACATTTTTGTGTTTCCTTTGCAGCAGCTTTTCCTCCTTGTAGCTGTCCTGCATCTGGCATCAGGTTTCCTTGTTTGCAGGCCTGCCCTGCTCCAGGTTCTGATCCAGAAAGAGCTTTGGGAGCTCCTTTTGGGGGCTCAGTGCCCTGTGTCTGAGGAGGTAGCTTCTGGGGCCCTTGCCACCACCCCAAGTCTGTAGGCCCTGCTCCCCGGCTGCCTCCCGCCAGCTCTCCTGTGGCCCGGCCCTCCCCTTCTGGGCACCCACCTCACCTTGCAGTAGTGAGGCCAGGACAGCCTTGTCCATTTCCCCTGCACTGCTCAGCAGAACCTCTGGCTCCTCCCGGTTGCGCTGGCTCCTTCTCTGCTGGCCTCAGCTCCCACTTTTCCTCCCGTTATTCCTCAAAAGTCACAGAGCTTCAGGACCTCCACAAGCTCTTGCAGGTGGGAAGGAGAGGGGCTGGAGTAAATCTGTTCCTAAGTTCCCAAGGCTGACACATGCAGCAAGGAGGTCACATTCCCTGTGACCCCTGAGTATCTCTGCCATTAGAGCAGGGCCACTGCCATGGGCCTCTGTGTCTGAGCCGCACCCCTGCCTGGGGACTCAGCTACTCTGCAGGCCCTGAGGCTCTGGGCTAGTTCACCCGAAGGTGTGAGCCCTCCTAGCATATTCTGCTGACTGCTGTTCTTACGCTGCACAGTACCGGCCCCTGTCCATCTCTTACAAAATGAAGAGAAGCTCCCAGGGAGGAGGACCCCATGGGGGTTGCTTGGGCTTCCTGAACTCCAAGGTTTAGATGTTACAAAGATAGTTCTTGCAGTACACACACAGTCATGTGTGTACATGTGCATGTGCATGTGTGTGTGGGTGTGCGCGTGTGTGTAGATGTGTGCACATGCTTGTAGGTGTGTGCATTTGTGTATTGTGGTGTGCACATGTGTACACGTGTGTGCATGTGTACACGTGTCTGGTGTGTGCATGTGTGTATGTCTATATCTGCACGTGTGTCCATTATGGAACCGACCAATAGTGGGAGCCCAGGCAGGGGCTCCTTTCTCTAGGGCGTGTGCCTGTGGGAATGCAAGGAGGGTCACTAGTGCCCATGAGACCCTGGCAACTGGGGAGGAGGCCCGAGAGCTGCCGGGTTGTGATTTGTGCATGCGCATGCATAGGTGTGTGCATCTGTATGCAGGGGTGTGTGTGTGTTTTGGCACGTTTGTATACGTGTGTGGGTTTGTGTAGAGGTGTGTTGGCATGTGTGTATGCGTGTGTGGGTTTGTGTGTAGGTGTGTTGGCATGTGTGTATGCGTGTGTGGAATTGTGTGCATGTGTGTTAGCATGTGTGTACACATGTGTCCATTTGTGTGTAGGTGTGTTAGCATGTGTGTATGCGTGTGTGGATTTGTGTGCAGGTGTGTTGGCATGTGTGTATGCATGTGTGGATTTGTGTGGTGTGTTGGTATGTGTGTGTTGTGCACGTGTATACACGTGTGCATATGTTGCCTTTGTATGTGTGCATGTGTGTGCACACACGTGCCCTGGAGCATGCACACCTCATAGAGCAGCTCTGGAACAGCTCCCACACCCCCTGAGCTCGGGCGCTGCTGCTTTGTTGGATCTGGGCTCCTCGCCCTGTCTGACGGGGCTCTCCAGGATCCTTCCTGCTCCAAGGTTCCTTCTCCCCTTTTTGCATTCTGTCTCTATCCTTCTCCTGGGTCGTGTGTCTGAATGCTAACTACAGAAAGAGCCCTCAGTTCCCATGGAAATCAGGCCCTGGGAAGGGATAATTTGTGAAGGGATAATTGGAGGAGTGTGTGGGGGAGAGAAGGTCATCACCACCTCCTCATGGTAAATCCACTCAGGTCTCAGCTGCAGTGAGCATGCGCCTGGCAGCACTGGGCCCCGTCAGTGTGCTTGGTGTTGGGGTGCAACCCACACACAGATTTCGGCTATTTTAAGGACCAGCCAGGTCTGCCTTGAACCTGCTCTCATGGGTTGAAAGCAAATGAATAATGCGTTCGGCTAAAATCAGTTTAATGCCTTTAGAAGAATTTGCTTTGTCTGTTCTCTATTCTGACCATAGGAATAGGAGATGATGTTGAAAATATTTATTAAATGTAAATCCCAGGGTGCCACGGATTCCGGGCAGTGACTACAGGGCTGCCCTGGGGCCCTGTGGGCTTTGCAAGCAGGTAGTTGTTCAAAGATAAGTAATGGCAATAGGTCAGCTTGTTTAACTGCCCAGGGGTATGTATTGCAGGGAACTCTTTCTGGGTGATGATGTGGGAAACAGTCGTTCATGGCCAGGATCGATGACTGAACCTACTCTGAAAGTCATCCAGGTGAGGGTGGCATAGGTGAGGTCTGGTTTTCATCCTGGTGCTGGGACCAGCCCACAGCTGCCTCCCTGGAGCATCCTGACTGCATCCCAGGGCTTTGGGTTCTCGCTGGTCGTCCCCCGAGGGTGTAGAGTGGGGCCATGGTCACTCCCGCTTTTCACTTGCATGATCTCATGGCTTCTGGTCACTGACAGGTGCAGGTGTGTAGCCTGATTAGAACCCCAGCCCCTCAAAACTTGCCTGTTTTGTGGCTTGTGCTGAAGGCCTGGCTGCAAGGAAAGGTGCCCAGGAAGGGTGACTTGTGCTGACGGAGGTGCCTTTCAATACCCCCCAGGCATCCTGTGCTGGGGTCTTGGGTCTGGTCTTTTGGAAGCTGAATCCCTGAACAACCAGCCTGTTAGTCAGGGTTCTCCAGAGTAACAGAACCAACTGGATACATAGTTCAAGGAATTTGTTTTTAAAAATTGGCTCATGTGGTTGTGGGGGCTGGCATATCTGAAATCTGCAGGGCAGGCTGGAGTCAGGCTGGGTTTCTGTGTCATGGTCTTGAGGGGTAGGCTGGAGTCAGGCTTCTGTGTCATGGTCTTGAGGGGTAGGCTGGAGTCAGGCTTCTGTGTTATGGTCTTGAGGGGCAGGCTGGA
>NC_045438.1:20580527-20606360 GCF_002776525.5 Piliocolobus tephrosceles
GGTCTTGAGGGGCAAGCTGGAGTCAGACAGGGCTTCTGTGTTATGGTCTTGAGGCAGAGCTCCTCTGGGAAACCTCAGTTTTACTTTTACTCAGGTTTTACTCCTTCAGCTGATCGGACAAGGCCCACCTGCAGAAGCAAAGTCAGTTGATTGTAGTTGTCAATCACATCCGCAAAGACATCCACAGCAGCAACTAGACTGGTGTTAGACTAAGCAACTGGGCATAATGGCCCACCAAGGTGACACAAAATTCACGATCACACCCAGTCTGGAATTTCTTTCAATGGTTGTACTTGAATATTATTTCCTGAACTTTAATAGCAGTTTTCTTCAAACACGGCCGTGTAAGTTCAATTTTTTCATTTACTTTAAAATGGTTGTTGAGAAAATTGTGCTTGAGTGAAGCACCTAATGCCCCTGTATTTGTACCATGTGAGAAATTTCTCTTGAAAATTAGTGTTAAGAATATATTTTATTTTCCTGAGAAATAGAAACTAAAAGTTTTGTGATAAACCAGTTTACATTTTTGCCTTGGCTCCTAGGGAGCTCAGAGCCAAATTTGATTTATGATTACAAGGACTATGTTGATTTTCTATTTTTTAAAAAGCCAATTTCTCCCATATTTCCCTTACCCATCTCCTTCTGAGTTCCCATTTGCATTGTCTACTTTTTTTTTTGCCAACTACACCAAAACTTTTTCAAAGGCATACAATACAAATACATTTCCATAAATAAATTATTTCAATGCTCTAAAATAAATGGGTCTGAACTTAACATTTTGATAGCACAAATGTGTTTAAAGTTAGCCTTCAGTAACCATCATAAAAAGTAATGTGTTCACTTCTCTTTAAACTGTCACTATGTTCTGATTCGCAATAATTGTATGTAAGTAGCTACGTCTTTCTGTATATCAAAAATTTTAATAGCACTTATACAAATATATATTTATATATTAAAATTTTTGGTACACAGAAAGGATAGAACTACTAAATCTTGTGTGTGTGTGTGTGTATATATATATATATATAAAATGTACGAAGTCTCCTAAGTTGAATTCTGTATGTCTTCATTATTTCAAAATTTGCTCATAAAAGAAGTAATCAACCATTTGTAACTCAGCAGACCCTGGATATGACACCTTTCTAGGGCACTGGAAAAGTCACTTTGGTTCCATTTTTAAAGGTGGATTTTGATGTTTAGTTTTCACTCATGGAGCAGCAGTCCTGCCTGATAGTGTGCTTGGTACTTTCCATGCTCACTCACCAGTCTCAGACTGTCAGGCACATGGCTGGGGGCAGCCCATCTGCCCAAGGTCACGGCACTTGTGAGGGGCACCGCAGAGACTTGGCCATTGCCTGCAGAGCTTGTGCATGCTCCTCAGGTCGCTGCACCTCCTGCCAGAGTGCTGAGCTTGCTCTTGGACAGCAAGTGAGAATTTGCTGGGAATCAATGATAAGATGCTCTTTCATGGAAGTGAGGAAGGGATCACCGGTGTGATGCTCAGTCGGCGGCCCGGCTTTGGGAAGTGGACTTGTGCATCACCTGTTTCAAGGTGGTGACTGAAGCCGTGGTATCAGACACAACATGGATCTGAGGACAGATGGGCCCTGGGGTGTGGAGGGAGCCTGGTGTGCTCAGGCTGACTTGGCCATGGAGCTTCAGGAGGGAGAGCTCCCGAGGGTGGAGTTACCACAGCAGGGGCCTCCACCACCTACACACAAAGCCAAATCCTGGGAGCCTCGACTGGTGCCTGGTGCTCTGTGGACTCCCCGATTAAACCCTGCCCAGCACCCTGGGGCATAGCAGTAACCATCGCCATTCTCACTTCCCAGGTAAGGAGGCCAAGGGGCAGGGAGGTCAAGCATGTCTTCCTCATGTGTGACAACACGCCTCCCACAGCTGTCAGGGTCTGTGTGTGGAGCCATGCCAGGACCTGCTGTGGCTGGCCGGCTTGGGGAATGGGTCCATTCAGCTTTCTTTTTTTTTTTGAGACGGAGTCTCGCTCTGTCACCCAGGCTGGAGTGCAGTGGCCAGATCTCGGCTCACTGCAAAATCCATCTCCCGGGTTTACGCCATTCTCCTGCCTCAGCCTCCTGAGTAGCTGGGACTACAGGCGCCCACCACCTCGCCCAGCTAATTTTTTATATTTTTTTAGTAGAGACGGGGTTTCACTGTGTTAGCCCCGATGGTCTCGATCTCCTGACCTCGTGATCCGCCCATCTCGGCCTCCCAAAGTGCTGGGATTACAGGCTTGAGCCACCGCGCCCGGCCCACTCAGCTTTCTTAGTCCAGGACCAGAGGAAGGGCCAGGCCTGGAGAATCTCTGCATGGGTGGGGGCGTGCCAGGGTAGGCGACAGGAGGCCAAAGGGTGCACCAGCTTTCAGGGCCCCTCGCCAGCCCTCGGCCTCCTCCAGGCCCAGGTGACCCAGGGTGTCTTCA
Organism: Piliocolobus tephrosceles; assembly: GCF_002776525.5. NCBI lineage: Eukaryota > Metazoa > Chordata > Mammalia > Primates > Cercopithecidae > Piliocolobus > Piliocolobus tephrosceles. The sequence continues at coordinate 20,582,968 of NC_045438.1, forward strand.
GGCACAGTGGCTGGGAAGCCAGAATGGGGCAGCTGTGAAAGGGCTGAGCTCCTCTCCTCCGCGGTTTTCTTTTTCCTGCTTCACAGGGCAGAGCCTGGTCGATGGAATGTTTTTCAAGCGTTGCTTTCTGCAGGCCCTGAGCCTCCTCCTCACTCACACAGACCTATGTACACATGCTCCCTGGGGCGGTGTGCCTACGTGCCTATGGGAAGGGTCCCGTCAGGCACACACTGCACAGTGCAGACAGTGTGCCCCGGGCTGGGTGGGCTGCTGCAGTGTGTCCTGGGTTGGGTGGGCTGCTGACTGCTGTCCCGGGCAGGGGCAGCATCTTTGCCCAGAGGTGAATCGGCATTCTCCTCCCTGTGAAGCTGCTGAAAGAGGGGAGGCAAGGGTGGGGCAAGGAATGAAAGACCCCAGCCGCCCCCATCTGCTGTGGCCCTGAGCCTGCAAGCCTCAATGCTGATGTCTACGCAGCCCTTCCTCTCGGGTTCCAGAGGCTTATGAACCCCTGAAGCCACAGGCTCCCCAGAGCACAGCCCCAGCATCAGAGACCCAGGTTGGGGAGGCTGCCAGGAGGGTCCCCAGCTGTTCACACCCAGGCTTCCAGCCCTCCTGCCCTGCAGGCCTCAGGCTCATCTGACACCCTGTGTTTCTGGGGTGGGCTGTGGCTCCCACCTGGTGTGGCTGCCAGGAGTTCTCACCACTGCCTCCCTGTCTCTCCCCGGCTCCTCTGTGGCTGCCAGCCCCATCTTTCCGGGCTGTGCTTCCTTCTTCTTCCCCTGCTCTGGGAGGGGCCTCTGGTGCTTTTGCAGAGGGCCCCTGGCCCTTCCTTGCATTCAAGGTCTGGGCAGGTCCTGTCTTATAAGTCCCAGTTCAGGTTCTTTGCAGCCCAGTATGGAGCAGCTTCTTTGGCCCATCCAAGCCACCTCTTCCTCATCCATATAGATGGAAACAGTAACCACGTTCGTGAGCTGTGTGTGGAAGGGCGCAGCCCGGGGCCGGTGGGGCTGACAGGTGCTGAGTGCGTACCCCCGCCATCGCTGTCACCATCTATGGGGCTGGGGCTGGGCAGCCCTGACTGCATCTGCTCCTGGTCACAGCCTCCTGGGCAGCCAGGCAGGGCTCTGGGGGTCCAGCTGATGAGAAGTCCAGTCAGGGCCTGGGGAGCCTGTTGGCCCCATTCTCCTTCCCTGTCGGCTGCGACCTCGGCAGTCTCGTGTTGGAGATGCGGGAGCTACGGTGTGGATCCCTGAAACCAGAGCCTAGAGGGACCTTCTGGAAACAGGAAACACTCCTTCCATGTCACGTGGGTAAGAAGCACTGTGGTTACCGCGCCCGCCTCACCTCACTGTGCGGCAGCTGAAACTCAGTGCGAGGGCCTGAGTCCTCTGTCTGTGAGGACCCTCCAGGTGCTCCTCAATGTGCAGAGCCCTGCCTGTCACGAGATACTTGCAGGAATGAGGCAGGCGAGGCCTCTGCGGCCCCTGTGAGCCTCGGCCATGCCCGGTTCAGGTAGCTGGAGACGGGGCTTCCCACATCGTCGCTCACCTTGCTCCTCTCCCCTGAATAAAGGCAGCATGAGATGGGATCCCTCAGGATCCCCTGATATGGTTTGGCTCCGTGTCCGCACCCAAATCTCATTAGAATTGTGATTCCCCCTGTATGGAGGGAGGGACCTGGTGGGAGGTGATTGGATCATGGGGGCAGTTTCCCCCAGGCTGTTCTCGTGATGGTGTGGGAGTTCTCACGAGATCTGATGGTTTAAAGGTGGCGGTTTCCCCTAGGCTGTTCTCGTGATGGTGTGGGAGTTCTCACGAGATCTGATGGTTTAAAGGTGGCGGTTTCCCCCAGGCTGTTCTCGTGATGGTGTGGGAGGTCTCACGAGATTTGATGGTTTAAAGGTGGCGGTTTCCTCTGCTCTCTCTCTGCTGCTGCTTTGTGAAGAAGGTGCTTGTTTCCCTTTAGCCTTCCACATGAGTTTCCTGAGGCCTCCCCAGTCATGAACAACTAAGTGAGTTAAACCTCTTTCTCAATTACCCAGTCTCAGGTAGTACTTTTATAGCAGTGTGAGAATGGACTAATACTTTTCTGGATGACTCGGGGAATAACTCTAGAGTTTAGGTGTGAAGACCTGCCCTATGACAGTAAACATCCAAACTGTGAACTTGGTTTTCCTTAGACCAGGGCTCCAAATGTCATCACTATGGGACACCCAAAATAGCACAGTGAGACATAGTACTGTAGATTAAGATATAATTACATAGTTAATGATAATTAGTATAGTTTTAAAATATAAATTAGAGTTTAAGCACCTTTGTAAAGGAATAATTCTGAGGATGGTTTGTAGCTTTCACCAGTGTTTCAGGAGGATGTGTGACGTTAAATGTTTAAGAGTCTTGCTTTTGGCGCCTATCTCTTATATTTGAGTTTTCCCTAGGCCGGTGGTTACTACACTTAACTGTGTATTCAGATCACACACGTTTGTCAAATGCAGATTCCTAGGCTCTGCCAGGCCACAGATCTGGAATTAAGCAGGGCTTCTGATTTTAAGCAGGTGACGATAATGCCGATGTCTTTGGCTTGGCATACAGTTGACCCTTTTCCTGGGATGTGCCTGGGGGAATAGCAGGAACTGTGCCCATCACGCCTCCCCACGTGGCTCTGTGTCTCTGTGATGTCTGCAGAAGACGACAGCAGTTTCTAGCGTTGAGAATCAATGGCATCCTGTTCAAAAGAGCACGTGGATTCCAGGAAGATGTGAGCCGTTATACAACCCGGCCTGGAGCCCCGAGTCATGACGGACCAGTTGTGAAACAAAACACATGCAGAACCCCTGTGCTTCTTGCCCGCTATCTGTGGGCAGCAAGTCCCCAAGCAGGGGGCATGCATCCACTTCCGGTGACCGTGCCATGCCCACCACCGGGGACAAAAGACTCCCTGCGTGGGGACACAGAGCTGGTGCTGGCCCCGAGGTGGGGATGGTCAGCAAGGAGCAGAGTGAGCCAGGGAGGGAGAGCGGGAGAGATCCTGAAGGAGTTAATTCTTCTCCCAGTCATGGTGCCCCATTCTACAGGCAGCATTGGCTGGAAGTGCCAGGAAAGATTAGTGTCTGCCTTCACTGGAGTCACCCACTTCTTTTAGCTGAGAGGACGCTGAGTTTTGACGCGCTGCATCGTATAATCAGTAACGGATTGTTAATGTTCTGTAGGCTGTTTGTTTATCCTTGGATAAACATTAATCGAGTGTAGTCACATACATTAATACATGATGGTACCGTCACACACATGTTCTCATGGGTGTGGACACCTCACTCCATCTGTCTCATGTCTACGTTTTAAATATTTAACAAGAAGAACGCAGTGTTATGGGAAAGCAGCTCCAGATCTCGACACTTTGGCCTGAGGAAATCGTTTTGCCTCCTTATGTTTACCTTCCTGCTTTTATTTTTAGCAACAATAAACACACACAAAGATACTCGGCTCTGAAAACCCATTCTGCTCTGCTCTGTCTGTGTGACCCCCATCCTGGGTGTACCAGGGGTTTTGTGTCTCTGCAATCTGGTTTCCCAGCAATGAGGGGAAATCCAGTCATTCATTTGCATTTTTTCTACGCTGTCATCAAACCAGGGGCCATGCTGGCCTTGGCCAATCTCTAAGGACGAATGCTGTGGATGCTCCAGAGGGCTGGGAGCAGCCCCAGGTCCTAGCTCTTGGCTGCACCCTCTTAGCAACACTAGCTTCATTCCTGTAATGCACAGACTTGAGAGATGGCCCTATGCCCTTGTTCCAAACAATATAGCTGCAAACGGAATTAACGGGTGTCTTTACCCTGCACCTGCACGCTTGGTGTGCCCTCAGTCTCTGTGATGTCTGCATGTGAGTGTGTGGGGTGGGTATGTGTTTGGGGGGAAGGTCGGAGTGCCAGACAAACTCTTTCTCAGGTTGGCCCTGAGTGAAGCGTCGGCACACAGAGAATGTTCCCTTGGCATGTTCACACCCTCACAGCCGTGCACGCGCACTTGGATGAGCACCTCCCTGTGTGTGCCTGGACTGCCTTGAGGTGAGGGGTGGGCCAGTGAGGGTCCTTTGTAGCGACACACTGCAAACAAGCTGAGCTGGGGGCTGGGGCTGAGGGTCCCTTCTCTCTATCCCTTCCACACTTTCTGGAGCCTCTTTCATGGTCAGGTGCAAACATGCCTTTCCCTAGAGCTGCTCTGGCACTGCTCTGGCTTCTAGCTGAGTTCTCCTCCCTCTCACCCCCACCCCACAGCCTCCCACTCAGGCAGGGACAATGCCTCTCTGTGGGTCAGGCAGCAGCACAGGTTGCTGGCCGGGGCAGCCGTCACTCACCCCAAGGCCCAAGGACACATTCTTGGGGCTGAGAGCCCAAGGTCGCTGTGGTCTTCAGTTAGTGGCCCAGCAGGCCATGGCCCCACTTACCTGGCCGTCCTTCCTATCTTCCGAATTGGCTTCAGGACAACACTGTGTTTACGTTGGGATAGGCTCCCTTGGCACCAGTAACACACATGCGCACACACACACACCCACACACGCTCACACCACACACAAACACATATGCACACACATGCTCACACTCACCATATAAAAACACACATGCACTCACACACACGTGCACACTCAGGACACACAAACACACACACACCACACATATAAACACAGATGCACATACACTCTCTTACACCACACACAAACACATATGCACACACTTGCACACATACATCACACATACAAACACACTTGCACACAGACTCACAAGCACATACATCACACACAAACACATATGGACCCACATGCACACATACATTCACACCCACACACAGGCACACACAGTCATATACATGCACACACACATGTATGTGCACACACTCAAGAATTGACACACACAAGGCACATATGCACACACACATTTTCATGCACACTCACACTTGCACTCCTGCACACCTGCACAAACACATGCACAGGCAGCCGAGGCTGGACTGTCCAGTGCACATTGCATCCTGGTGCTCACAGCTTCTCAGCTTCTCGAGGAACCCACAGAGTCCATGTCTCACCAGCATCCCCCACCCCCCACGCCCCCTCCCTGGTGCTTCTGTCCCCTGCAGCTGGGAGAGACAGGTCCACGGAGAGAACCTGTAGGGGACGTGCCTGAGGCCGCTCCCCACAGCATGGCTGAGCTTCTGTCAGTGGCTGGGATTGGGGGCTGGTACAGAGGAGCCAAACAGGAATTGGACCCCAGCAACCCAGGCCCATGGCCATGGGCAGGTCATCCCTTTGCAGGTCACATTGGCCTCACCTGCAGATGGGTGATGAATCAAACACAGGTCATGGGAAGTACCAGTTGAGGAGGGATGTCAATGTTAGGCACACTGTGGGGACAGTGGTCAATGACAAGCCTCTGATGAGTTCTGTGGCAGAACTCAGATGCCTGCCGGGTCTGAGCATGGATGCGTCTGTGCTCACCTGGTTTGCCACCGCGGTGTTATCACGTGCACAGGCCAGTGCTTCTCGACGTCTTGATCTCGCCGGGTGGAGTCACAGCTGGGCGGGTGCCTTGGGAGCCCCACCTCACACTCCTGCACCTGTGCCTTCCAGCAGGGTTTGTTGGAGCCCTGCTGCTCAGCAGGGCAGAGCCTCTGGACATACAGTTCAGATTGGCTCTCTGCCAAAAGGTACACCTGCTGGCAGCAGAGCTAGAAGCAGCAGTTCTTTTGAGAAGCAGGCATTTATTAAGTGCCTGCTGTGTGCAGGTGGACAAAAAAGCATTTGCTAATGAGAGAGTTACTCATCCAAACAAATATGCCCCTCAACTGCACACTTGTATTTGTCCAGGTTCTCCAGAGAAACAGTCCGATGGGATAGACAGACAGATAGATAGATAGATAATAGGTAAATAGACAGATAGATAGATAATAGGTAAATAGACAGGGTCAGTGGGTGAATAAATGGATGGATGGATGGATGGATAGACAGGCAGATAATGAGAGACAAATAGACAGAGAGAAAGAGATTATTATAAGGAATTGGCTCCTGAGATTGTGGAGGCTGAAAAGTCTCAAGATCCGCAGTTAGCTCGAGATCCCAGGAAAGCCAATTCAGTTCAAATCCGAAGGCCAAAAAGACCAAGGTCCCCGCTCCAGTCGTCAGGCAGAAGTGCCCTCTTCCCTGGGGCAGGGTTGGCCTCTTTGGTCTCTTCAGGCCTTCAGCTGAGTGGCTGAGGCCCACTCACATTGGGGAGGGTGGTCTGTTTTACTGAGTCTACCGATGCAAACGTCCGTCTCATCCGAATGCACCCTTGCAGACTGAATCTCTCAACACCTCAACACAGTGTGGCCCAGTCAGGTTGACACACAAAATTCACCCTCACCTGCTCTGCCTCAGAACCACACCATGGGGGCAGAGTTGACTCCAACTCCCTCAGCTCTCTCCTCTGCCCCTGGCTGCTGGCAGCTGCTGCCGTCATGGTTGTCCTGTGGGAGCTCAGGCTGTGTGCTTTCCCCAGACAGCTGAGTTTCAGGAAAACCCACATAGGGCCTTTCTTTTCTGTTGTCAAGGAGAGAAGCCTGGTGTCATCTGTGGGAAGAGGCGGCCATTGGCAGAATCCTGGGAGGGTCTGGCAGCTTCCTTGAGTGCCACGGAGGCTCGGATTCGTCCCATAGCTCTGGCTCTCAGCCACCCTACCTTGCATGTCCACAGGGTCAGTCTCCGTGTGCACCTGGTGTTGGACTGAGGGGACAAAGCAGAAGCCCTCATGGGCCGTGCCAGAGCACACAGTGCCAGCACAGTTTGCCTCTGAGTCCCCATGGTCAGGGCCTGTCTGAACTACCCCAGGACTGGGCGAGATTTGACTCCAGGAGCCCAGGGAAGTGCCTGGGAAGACTTGGTTAAACTAAAAACAAGCCACAGGTTGTTTCAATTCAAAACTGAATTTTTCAAAACATTTTAACATTTCTGAAATCAGAAAACTGACGTGGCAAAATTGACGTCCTGATATGTAAAATGTGGAGGCCAGGTCGGATGAGGGGCAGCAGGTGCCAGCTGAGGCCCGGCTGTGCCACCAAGGCAGGAGAGGCCCCTCTGCAGCTGCACGCAGCCTTATGATGGGTGGGAGGGAGGTAGTGGACACTTGCTGAGGGGCAGCAGGGATGTCTCCCTCCTCGTCCAGGCCTCATGACCACACAGGGCTGGGTGCTCACCACCCTGGCTATCATCCTCACCCAGGCAGACCCTGGAGCCTGGCCACACTGAATCCTGACATAAATTTCCTTAGATTAATGCTTCTGATTTGTGATCTTCTAGGATGGATGGAGGGATGTGCTGGTCATATGCTAGTTCGTTACCAGTAAATGGTATATTTGATGTGCCAGGCACCCTGCCCAGTGAACGCATGGTGTATTCCTTGTTCTAAGTACTGGATGCACAAAGGAAGGCACCTTTTTTGTCTTCTGCATTGTGATAGGTAAATGGATGATGCTTCTTTTAGCTGGGTGCTGTGCTGTACATGAAGGTCCCTTCCATGTGGTAGGTGCTCTGCTGGGTAACTAAAGGCACCTTCCTGTGCTAGGTGGTTTGCTGAGTAAATGTAGGTACCTTTTGTGTGACAGGTGTTGTGCTTAGTAAATGAAAGTGTCTACCATATATTAGATCCTGTGCTGGCTAAATGGAGGCAGCTTCCGGTAGCTCGGACCTGTGCTGGGTAAACGGTGGTAGCTTGCGTGTGCCAGGTCCTGGGCTGGGTAAATGAAGGCAGCCTCCAACAGCTAGGTCCTGTGCTAGGGAAAGAGCTTCCCTGTGCCAGGTCTTGTGCTGGGTAAATGAAGGTAGCTTCCAGTGGTAGGTGCTGCACTGGGTAGGTGCAGGTGCCTTCCACATGCTCGGTCCTGCGCTGGGCAGTTGAAAGTGTCTCCCAGGTGTGAGGTGCTTTGCTCAGTAAACGAAGGCCCCTTCCACGTGCTGGGGGAATGACATCGCTTTCCATGTGCTAGGTCCTGTGCTGGGGAAATGAATGGTGCCTTTCCTGTTTTCAGCCCTGTGCCAGTTGTATTGAAATACTCTGTCTTCATCGTTTTAGCAACCATGGAAGAATACAAGTATTTCCATTTTATATGCAAGGACGATGAGACTCAGGTGGTGAGGTTGGTACAGATTTCTCTTCTATCAGGCCTGTGAGGTTTTGTGTGGGACCCTCATGCTTTATATACAGGTTTTGCTGTCCCGTGGTTGTCTGTCAGGTTCTGGGAATTCTGAGCTGGAACGAGGCACTCCAGCAGCATCTTCCCAAGAACACAGAGCCCACCAAACCTGCACAGCCCACACAGCACACGGAGCCCACCAAGCCTGCACAGCCCACACAGCACGGCCCCTCACTGCAGATCTGCTGCCATCACAGGTATAGGCCTGGTGCTCCCCTCTCACAGGGCTGTGCCTCAGACCCCTGGGAGATGCCCAGGGTGGTACCTGCACTGGAAAATACTCAGTGGCTACTGGGCCATGCTGAGGGGCCTTTAGGACACGGAACTGCAGCAGCAGAGGGCTGGGCTTTGGTCCCATTTGACCCTCCCGCATGCTTCATCCTGAAGTCCTTTAATCTCAGTGTGATGCTTAAAGTCGGGACAGTCCCTTCTATATGACGTTGGCGGGTTCTGACAATCAGGTGAGCTGGTGTGTGTGTGGGAACAGCGCGGAGCTCTGTGAAATGTCAGGTGTCTTCCCGGCCACAGGGCATCATGGTCAGCGTGTTGTAGGGTCAGTTGACCACTTGGACACCTGGTTATGACCATTTCAGCCTCTTGTGGAAACATTCTGCTTTTATTCCCGTTGGCAAACAAACTTGCTCAGCGGTTTTCTGTGACAAGCTACAGGCAGTGCCAGAGTGCGGTGTGCCAGCATGAGAGGGCGTGAGCAGGGGACAGGTGTTCTCTGGAATTGTGCATTGTAGGAATAAATCACGTGTGTGTTTGCACCTTCTCACGCCTATGTGAAGATGAAACTTCAGTGCTTGAGGTTAAAAAGAATCCTGATGAAGGAGTCTGGCTCTTTCTCCCTGGTCTAGAAAACAGTTTCCCATGAAGGACCAGGGACTGCAGATTTACGGCTTCGGGGTCCCACGGCCTCCACCCCGCCACGCAGCTCTGTGGCTGTAGCCTGAAAGCAGCTGCAGCTGCGGCGCACAAGAGGCGGCTCTGCGCAGGAAACCACTTGCGAGCTGCCCCGCGGCTGGGTGTGTTCCACAGAAGGAGCAGTGGGTTCTGTCCCGCTGCGCTGCCTGCCAGGGATTTCCACCATGAGGGTGAATCACGAGGGCTTCTCGTGGCCTGGTCTTACCTGCCTCTCCTGCATGCAGGCTTTTATTCTTTTTTAAACAAGGAAAGAACAACTTTATTGTAAGTATTTATTTATTTATTATTTATTTCTAAGACGGAGCCTAGCTCTGTCGCCAGACTGGAGTGCAGTGATGGGATCTCGGCTCACTGCAGCCTCCACCTCCTGGGTTCAACCGACTCTCCTGCCTCAGCCTCCCGAGCAGCTGGGACTACAGGTGCCTGCCACTGCACCCAGCTGATTTTTGTATTTTTAGTAGAGATGGGGTTTCACCATGTTGGCCAGGATGGTCTCCATCTCTTGACCTTGTGATTCCCCCTCTCGACCTCCCAAAGTGTTGGGATTACAGGCGTTAGTCACGTGCCCGGCCTATAAGCATTTATTACAAGCATTTATCTCCAACACCAAGGTTGCCATATTCAGTGATATAAACATTGGTTCTGGATGGTGGAAACTGTTATGGCCGTGGGATAAATTTATTATTAAATTTATTCAGACCAGAGGGAAGGTGAAGCCTGTGTCTCCTCGCTCTCACCCACAGGAAACGGAGGGGAGGCTGCCAGGGAGGCTCCATGGGCATCTTCCTGGGGCCCTGGAGAGGCGTGGCTGGTGTGAGGCAGTCATTTCCAGGCTGTGGTGTGAACCAAGATATTAGCATAGGCACCATGTGAGGCTCAACTGTCTACCCAGGCAGTGGAAAAGGAGTTTTCAACAGAGACACAGCAGACCTGGAGCTTTAAAAGATTTCAAGTCTCGGCTGGGCTCGGTGACTTATGCCTGTAACCCCAGCACTTTGGGAGACCAAGATGGGTGGATCACAAGGTCAGGAGTTTGAGACCAGCCTGGCCAATATGGTGAAACCTTGTCTCTACTAAAAATACAAAAAGTAGCCGGGCGTGGTGGCGGGCACCTGTAGTCCCAGCTACTCAGGAGGCTGAGGCAGGAGAATGGTGTGAACCTGGGAGGCAGAGCTTGCAGTGAGCAGAGAATGCACCATTGCACTCCAGACTGGGTGAGAGTGAGACTCCATCTCAAAAAAAAAAAAAAAAAAACAAAAAAAGATTTCAAGTCTCTACGATCCAAAACAGCGCTTTCCCAGCTACGTTTGCCACATTCACCTTTTCTGCAGTGTTCATGGAACTGTCTCTGTAATGGCCACAGATCTGCTTCTGGAGGTTCTGCTTTATTGCATTGGTTTTTGTTTGTTTGATGGTTGATTTCTGTAACAACACCACTCTTTTTATTTTTATGGCTCTGCACTATGTATTTCATATTTGATCATGCAAATCTTCGTATTTTTCCAAATTGTTTTATCTATACTTTTACAAACATTTAAAAAGAATTCTTTTTTTTTTTTTTAAGAGACAGGTTCTCACTCTGTCACCAAGGCTGGAGTGCAGAGGTGTGATCAGGGCTCATGGCAGCCTCAACCTCCTGGGCTCAAGTGTGCTTCTGCCTCAGCCTCCCAAGTAGCTGAGACTATGGGCACATGCCACCACACCCAGCTAATTTTTTTATTTTTATTTTTTATAGAGACAGGGTCTCCCTACATTGCCCAGGCCGGTCTCAAACTCCTGGCCTCAAGTGATTCTCCTGCCTCAGTCTCCCCAAATGCTGGGATTATAGGCATGAGCCACTGTGCCTGGCCTTAAAATTAAATTAAATTTAAAATGTATTGCATGTAAAATTGCCATACTAACAATGTTATTTTGTTCTACATAAGATCCCCGTGTCTCATCATTTATTCAGGTTTTTTATCACTTTATTTATGTATTTGATGTGCTGTAAATGTACATGGTTTCAGGTTAAATGGGATAATTTAATGCATTCACATATTTTGTAAAGATCAAATCAGTGCACTTGGGATATCCACCACCTTAAACATGTGTCTTTTCTTTATTGCTAGAACCATTAAAATTCTTCTCTTCAAACTATTTTGAAATATACAATAGATTATTGTAATCTATGTAAACCTACCAAAAGCTAGCTGTTATTTCTTCTTTCAAACTGTACATTTGTATCCACTAATCGACCTCTCTTCATTCCTACACCCCTTGCCCTTCCTGGTCTCCAGTAACCACCACTCTACTTTCTATCTTCATGAGATCCACTTTTTTAGCTACTGTCTTTCTGTGCCTGGCTTGTTTCACTTAACGTAATGGCCTCCAGTTCCATCCATGTTGCTGGAAACAACAGAATCTCATTCCTTTCTCTGGATGAACCATATTCCATTGTGTATATGTGCCACGTTTTCTTCTTCCATTCTTCTGTCAGTGGGCACTTAGGTTGGTTCTCTCTTTTGGCCACTGTGGATAGTGCTGCAATAAACATGGGAGTGCAGAGATCTCCTCAATATCCTGATGTCCTTTCTTTTGGGTGTATACTCAGTAGTGGAGTAGACGGATTGTATGGTAGTTCTATTTCTAGTTTTTTGGGGAACCTCCATGCTGTTCTCCATGGGGGGCTGTACTAACTTACATGCCCACCAACAGTGTCTGAGGTTCCCCTTTTTCTCTCCAGTATTTGTTACTGTCTGTTTTTAATAAAATCAATTTTAACTGTGGTGAGATGGTACCTCATTCCAGTTTTGATTTGCATTCCCATGATGATTAGTGATGTTGAGCATTATTTCATATACCTGCTGGCCATTTGTTTGCCTTGTCAAATGTCAAGAAATAGACATTTCTTGAGAAATCAAATTATTGGATTTTTTTCCTATAGAGTTGTTTGAGTTCCTTATATACTGGGGTTGTTAATCCCTTGCCAGGTGATCAGTTTCCAAATATTTTCTCCCACTCTGTGGTCACCCTTTGTCTTCACTTTGTTGATTATTTCCTTTGCTGTGCAGAAGTTTGATGTGATCCCATTTGTCATTTTTTTTTTTTTTAATGGAGTTTCGTTCTGTTGCCCGGGCTGGAGTGCAATGGTATGATCTCGGCTCACTGCAACCTCTGTCTCCGGGGCTCAAGCGATTGTCCTGCCTCAGCCTCCCGAGTAGCTGGAATTACAGGTGCCTGGCACTATGCCTGGCTAATTTTTGTATTTTTAGTAGAGACAGGGTTTCGCCATGTTGGCCAGGCTGGTCTCGAACTCCTAACCTCAGGTGATTCACCCACCTTGGCCTCCCAACATTTGTCAATTTTTGCTTTGGTTCTTTGAGCTTTTGAAATCTTACCCCAAAAATCTTTGCCCAGACCAATGTTTTATAGCATGTCCCCCATGTTTTCTTGTAGTCATTTCATAGTTTCAGGTCTTAGATTTAAGTCTTCAATTTTGATTTGACTTGCGTGTGTGGTGAAAGACAAGGGCCTGGTTTCTTCTGCATATAATTATCCAGTTTTCCCAGCATCACTTACTGAAGAGACAATCCTTCCCCCATTGTGTGTTCTTGGTGCCCTTGTTGAAAATCAGTTGGCTATAAACGCACAAATTTAAATCTGGGTTCTCTATTCTGTTCTATTGGTCAATGTGTCTGTTTTTATGCTGGTACCATGCTGACTCAGTTACAATAGCTTTGTAGTAAATTTTGAAGTCAGGCAGATGCCTCCAGCATTGTTCTTTGTGCTCAGGATTGCTTTGGCGATTCAGAATCTTTTGCGGTTCCATATACATTTTAGGGTTTATTTTTCATTTCTGTGAAGAATGTCATCGGCATTCTGATAGGAATTGCATCGAACCTGTAAATTGCCTTGGGCAGTGTTGTCATCTTAACAATATTAATTCTTCCATAGTCCTGGATAACTTCAGATAATCCATGAGCATGGAATATTTTTCCACTTTTTGGTGTCCTCTTTAATTTCTCTCATCAGTGTTTTATGGATTTCTTTTTCTAGGTCTTTTACTTCTTTGGTTAAATTGATTCCTAGTTATTTTATATTCTTTGTAGCTATCGTAAACAGCATTACTTTCTTGGTTTCTTTTTCTGATTTTTCACTATAGATGTAAATAAATACTACTGACTTTTGTATGTTGATTTTGTAACCCACAACTTTACTGAATTCACTTATCAGTTGTAACAGTGTTTTTTGTTGTTGTTGTTTTTGTTTTGTTTTTTTTGCTGGAGCCTAGGTTTCTCTAGGTATAAAATCATGTCATCTGCAAACAAGGCTAATTTGACTGTTTTCCTTTCCAAATTGGATTCCCTTTCTTTCTCCTGCCTGATGTGCTCTGGCCAGAATTTCCAGTACTGTGTTGAATAAGAGTAATAAAAATGGGAATCCTTGCATTGTTCCAGATCTTAGGAAAAAGTCTTTCAACTTTACCCTGTTCATCATGATGTGAGCTGTGGGTTTTCATTTATGGACTTTATGATTTTGAGGTATGTTCCTTCTATATCCAGTTTGATTAGGGTTTTCATCATAGAGGGATGTTGAATTTTATCAGATGTTTTTTAACATTTATTGAAATGATTATATGGTTTTGGTCTAGGTTCTGCTAATGTGATGTATCATGTTTATTGACTTGCATATGTTGAACCATTATTGCATCCTTACGATGAATCACAATTGTTTATGGTGAATGATCTTTTTAATGTGTTGTTAAATTCAGTTAGCTGGTGTTTTGTTGGGAATTTTTGCATTTACATTCATCAGTGATATTTGCCTATAACTTGGTTTTATTGTTTCCTTGTCTGGTTTTAGCATCAGGGTAGTGCCATCCTTGCAGAATGCGTTTGGAAGTATCCCCTTCTCTTCAGTCTTATTGAAGAGTTTGGGTGAAAGTGACATTAGTCCTTTTTCAAAAAGGTTTTGATACTGGCATGCATTGCATAATAATCACATCAGGGAGAATGGGGTATCCACCCCTGAAGCATTTATCCTTTACATTACAAACAATCCAATTAAATTCTTTTAGTTATTTTAAAATGTACCATTAAATTATTATTCACTATGGTCATCCTGTTGTGCTATCAAACAGTAGGTCTTACTCATTCTTTCTAGCTATTTTTTTGTACCCATTAACCATCCCCATCTACCTCCCACCCCCACACATCTCCCTACTACCCTTCTCAGCCACTGGTAACCATCTTTCTACTCTCTATCTCCATGAGTTCAATTGTTTTGACTTTTAGATCCGGGAAATAAATGAGAACATGAGACGTTTGTCTTTCTGTGCCTGGTTTATTTCACATAAGATAATGATGTCTAGTTTTGACCATGTTGTTGCAAACGACAGGCTCTCATTCTTTTTTTATGGCTGAAGAGTATTCCTTTGTGTATATGTACTATATTTTCTTTATCCATTCATCTGTTGATGGACACTTAGGTGACTTCCAGATCTTGGCTATTGTGAACAGTGCTTTGGCAAATATGAGAGTGCACATATCTCTTCAATGTACTGATTTCCTTTCTTTTAGGTACACACACAGCAGTGGGATTGCTGGGTCATGTTATAGCTCTATTTTCTGTGTTTTTGAGGAAGCTACAAACTGTTCTCCATAGTGGTTATACTAATTTACATCACCACCAACAGTGTACCAGGGTTCCCTTTTCTCCACATCCTTGCCAGCATTTATTGTCTGTCTTTTGGACATAGCTATTTTAACTGGAGTGAGACAGTATCTCATTGCAGTTTTGATTTGCATTTCTCTGATAATCAATGATGTTGAACATCTTTTTGTGTGCCTGTTTGGTATTTGTATGTTTTCTTTTTCTTTTTTTCTGAGATGGAGCCTTGCTCTGTTGCCCAGGCTGGAGTGCAGTGGCGAGATCTCAGCTCAGTGCAAGCTCCACCTCCTGGGTTCACGCCATTCTCCTGCCTCAGCCTCCTGAGTAGCTGGGACTACAGGTGCCTGCCACCATGCCTGGCTAATTTTTTGTATTTTTAGTAGAGATGGGGTTTCACCATGTTAGCCAGGATGGTCTTGATCTCCTGACCTTGTGATTTTCCTGCCTCAGCCTCCCAAAGTGCTGGGATTACAGGTGTGAGCCGCCACACCCGCCCTGGCATTTGTATGTTTTCTTTTGAGAAACATCTATTCAAATCTTTTGCCCATTTTTTGATTGGATTGTTAGATTTTTTTCCCTGTAGAGTTGTTTGAACTCCTTATATATGCTGGTTATTAATCCCTTGCCAGATGGGTAATTTTCAAACATTTCCTCCCATTCTGTAGGTGTCTCTTCATTTTGTTGGTTGTTTCCTTTGCTGTGCAGAAGCTTTTTAGCTTGATGTGATGCCATTTGTCTATTTTTGCTTTGGCTGCCTGTGCTTTTGAGATCTTACCCAAAAAATCTTTGCCTAGACCAATGTCCTATACCATTTTCCCAATGTTTTCTTCTAGTAGTTTCCTAGTTTCAGGTCTTAGATTTAAACCTTTAATCCATTTTGATTTGATTTTTGTATATGGCAAGAGATGGGGTCTAGTTTCACTTTTTAACATATGGATATCCTGTTTTCCCAGCACTATTTATGGAAGAGACTGTTTTTTCCCCAATGTATGTTCTTGCCACCCTTGTTGAAAATTAGTTCATTCTAGGTGTTGGATTTGTTTTTGGGTTCTCTATTCTGCTCCATTGGTCTATGTGTCTGTTTTTATGCCAGTACCACACTGCTTTGATAACCATAGCTCTGTAGTATAATTTGAAGTCAGGTATTATGATTCCTGCAGTTGTGTTCTTTTGCTTAAGATAGGTTTGGCTCTTCTGGGTCTTTTGTCATTCCATATAAATTTTAGGATTTTTTTTTCTGTTTCTGAGGAATGTCATTGGTATTTTGATATAAATTGCATTGAATTTGTAGATTGCTTTGGGTAGTATGGACATTTTAATAATATCAATTCTTCCAATCCATGAACATTGAATGTCTTTTTATTTTTTGATGTCCTCTTCAATTTCTTTCTTCTTTAAGTGTTTGGTAAAACTCAGCAGTGAAGTCATCAGGTCCTGGGATTTTCTTTGATAGGAGACTTTTTATTATGGCTTCAATCTTGTTACTCATTATGGGTTTATTGAGATTTTATACATTTTATATAGTTCAATCTTGGTAGGTTGCATGTGTTCATAAAGTTATCCACTTCTAAGTTTTCTAATTACTTGACATATAATTGTTCACAGTAGTATCTAATGATAGCTTTTATTTCTGTGGTCTCAGTTGTTATGTCTCCTTTTTCATTTCTGATGTTGTTTATTTGGATTTTCTCTCTTTTTCTTAGCCTAGACAAAATTTTGTTGATTTTGTTTATCTTTTCAGATAACCACCTTTTTATTTCATTGATCTTCTCCTTTTTTTTTTTTTTTTTTAAGTTTCATTTACTTCTGCTGTAATCTTTCTTTTCTTTTTTCCTTAAACTAACTTTGGGTTGGCTTTGTTCTTGCTTTTCTCATTCCTGAAGGTGCATTGTCAGGCTGTTTACTGAAAGTCTTTCTACTTTTGCGATGTAGGTGTTTATTGCTATAAATGTTCCCCTTAGCGCTGCTTGTGCTGCATCCCATAGATTTAGGTATGTTATATTTCCACTGGCACTTGTTTCAAGGAATTTTTAAGTTTTCTTCTTAATTTCTTCATTGATCTATTTGTTGTTCTAAAGCTTGTGGCTTGATTTTCATGAATTTGTGACATTACTGAGGTTCTTCTTGTTATTGATTTCTAGTTTTATTCCATTGTGATCAGAAAAAAATACTTGATATGATTTCTACTCTGTTCAGACTTCTTTTGTGATCTAAGATATGGTCTATCCTGGAGAATGTTTTATGTTCTGATGAAAAGAATGTGTATTCTGTAACAGTTGGGTGAAATGTTCTGTAAATGTCAGTTAAACTTATTAGGTCTAGAGTGTAGTTTAACTCTGATGGTTCCTTTTTGATTTTCTGTCTGGATGATCTGTGCATTACTGAAAGCGGGGCATTAAAGTACCCTAGTACTATTGTAATGTCATCTCTCTCTCCCTTTAGATCTATTACTGTTTGCTTTACATACTTGGGAGTTCTGGTGTTGGATGCATAGATATTTATAATCATTATATCCTCTTGCGGAATTGACTTTTTTGTCATTAAATATTTACCTTCTCTGTCTCTTTTTATAGGTTTTGGTTTGTAGTCTATTTTATCTGATATAATTATAGCTATTTTGCCTTTCTTGTTTTTGGTTTCTAGTAGCATGGAATATATTTTTCCATACCTTCACTTTCAGTCTGTGTGTGCCTTTATAGATGAAGTGGGTTTCTTGTAGCAACATATAGTTGGTTTGAGACCAGCCTGGGCAACATGGTGAAATGCTGTATCTATAAAACATACAAAAACTATCTGGGCATGGTGATGTGTACCCATAGTCCCAGCTACATGGGAGACTGAGGTGGGACGATCACCTGAGTCTGGGAGGTTGAGGCTGCAGTGAGCTGTGATCACACCATTGCACTCCAGACTGGGTGATAGAGTGAGACCGTGTCTCAAAACCAACCAAACAAACAAAAAGCCCAAACATATAGTTGGGTCTTATTTATTTATCCATTCAGCCACTCTATGCCTTGTGACTGGAGTATTCAGTCCATTTACATTCAGTGTCATTATTGATAAGTAAGAACTTACTACTGCCATTTTGTTGCTTGTTTTCTGGTTATTTTGTAGCTCCTCCCTTCCTTTCTTCCTGTCTTCCTTTTTAGTTAAATGGTTTTCACTGGTAGGATGTTTTAATTTGTTCTTTATTTTTAGTGACTCTATGATAGGTTTTTGCATTATGGTTTTCATGAGGCTTACACAAAACATCTTACAGTTATTTTAAAGAGATGACAAGTTATTTTAAAGAGATGACAACATTTCTTAAATAACAAGGAAAATAATAGAAACAGATAAAAAATGAAAGGTCTACATTTTAGGTCTACCCCCTCCCCAGCTGGCTTTTAGTTGTCTCGACTTATATATTTTTATACTGCTTATCTCTTCACAGGTTGCTGTAGCTATTGTTGTTTTTGATAGATTTTACTTTTGAGCTTCATACTAGAGTTATAAGTGGATTTCACACAACAGTTGCTGTATTAGAGTTCTGGGTTTGTCCATGTACTTAATCTTACCAGTGGGTTTTCTATCTTCAGTTATTTTCCCATTAGTGTTTTTTTTTTTTTTTCTTTCAAATTGAAAAACTCTCTTTAGCATTTCTTGTAAGACTGGCCTGGTGCTAGTGAATTATTTCAGCTTTTTTGGGGGAAAGTCTTTATCTCTCCTTCATACTTGAAGGATAACTTTGCTACATAGAGTATTCTTGGATGGAAGTGTTTTCTCTTTCAGTACTTTGAAAATGTCATTGCACCCTATCTAGGTCTGTGTGGTTTCTGTCGAGAATGTTATTGACAAATGAATTGGAACTCCTTTATATATTATTTGCTTCTTTTCTCTTGCTGGTATTAGAATTCTCTTTGTCCTTGAACTTTGAGAGTTTGATTACTGTATGCTTTGGGGAAATCTTATTTGGGTTAAATCTGTTTGGTGTTCTCTGACCTTCCTGTACCTGAATACTTATATCTGTCTCGAGTTGTGGAAAATTTTCTGTTATCATTTATTCAACTAAGTTTCTACCCCTTGCTCTTGCTCAACCCCCTGTCTAACACCAGTAATTATTAGATTTGGTCTTTTGAAGTCATTTGCTATATCTTGTAGATCTGTGTTTATTTTTATCTTGTTTTCTCCTCTGTGTATTTTCAAATAGTCTGTCTTCCAGCTTACTGATTCTTTCCTCTGCTTAGTCCTTTCTGCTATTGAGAGTCTAATTTTTTTTAGTTCAGCAAATGTGTTTCTCGGTTCCAAGATTTCTGTTTTATTTTTAAATTTTAATCTCTCTGTTAAATTACTCTGATAAAATTTTGAATTTCTTTTCTGTATTATCTTGGAGATGACTGAATTTCCTTAAAACTGCTCTTTTGACTTTTTGGTCAGAAAGCTGGCATATGGATCTCTCATTAGGGTCAGTTTTTGTTTCTTTTATTTTGTTTTGTCTTTGCTTTGTCCATTTGAGGAGATCATGGCTCCTTGTTTACTGTTGTTTCTTGTGGGTGAACATCTATGTCTTTGCATTGAAGAAGTGGTTATTTATTCCAGTCTTCTCTGCCCAGCTTTATTTTGTTTTTATTGAATATATTTGCTTAGAGGTTCCTTACCACTAAACTACTGCATCCCTTATGGCTTCAAGAGGTGCCCTAAACCCAGTTTTGCCTCAGCTCTAGCAAAGGATCAGAACACTGCTGTTCCTGGATAGGGGAGGTCCCGAAAGGCTATCCCAGCAGTGTGGGAAGCTGGCTTAGGGGCTTGTGCCCAGGAGGCTTGTGGGACAAACTTCCTACAGCCTGGTGCTGCTGAACAGCCACTGGTTTGGCGTCTCCTGTGACTGAATTACTGAACAGAGTTTCCGGGACTGAGTTACAGAGCAGAGTAACTTCTCTGTTACTCTGGGTATGGAGTATCCTACTTGGGTTGGGCTGGGTATGGGAATCCTACTTGTCTCCTTTGTCTCTGGCTGTCCTCAGGGATATTTCTCCCTTCGGGCACTCATGATGCTTCCTGTGGGTTAAGAGAGGGACAGATCTCCTGCCAGGGAACCCCAGATGGTGGGGAAGCTATGTGTCTACATCGATTTCACCTTTTCCAATGTAGAAACAGTGAGATGGAGGAAATGTTCATGTGCTTGGTACTGGGCAGAATAGGAAGAGGGGTATCATGGATGTGGAAGTCCAATTCTCTTACCATCTGCTCACAGCTTTTTCACTTCTCTGTGCCCCCAGGAATGGGTTTATCTTTGTATTTGATTACTGGGATATTTCTGGTGAGAATCTCAGCACTGTATATTTGTTTTAGGCTTTGTGTGTTTGGAGAGGAGTGAATCCAGCTTGTTTCTATGCTGCCATCTTGGAACTCAAGTCCTTTTATGCAGGTTCTTTAAGCTTTTCCTCCAGGGATAGCAAATGCACTCTAACTGCTGTTCCAGCTTCCAGAAATTGGCAGTGCCCCCTGGGATCCTCCTGTGAGAAGAGATGTCATAATCCATTAGCAATGTCTGCCAAGAGTGTGAGTGGGGCAGGCAGTGGTATGTGTGCTGAGGATTTGCCATCCGGGCTCAACTGCTTCAGATCTCTGAGTCTGATCCTGTCAACCTAATCAAATCATTTCAAGACCAAGAAGAATGGGTCTTATAAGACAAGACTGATATAATGAGATTGAATTTCAAAAAACATGCCTGAACTTTGGAGGGAATTAAATGAGTACAGTTCCTTTACACAGGCTGCTTTGGAAGGCTTTAGTCTTGTGCCAGTGAGGCTAGCTTTGCTTGGACATTTTTGGAGTGCTCTTTTAGAATTGCTGACTAACAATGGACCACAAAACACATGGTTTTCAATCATTTATGGTCTCATCTCACTTTTTGCTTCAAATGCCATTACCCTGCCTTATCATTGCTGTTCTCTGGGCTTGATCCCATTTAACTCTTGTTTGTATCCCAAATCAGATCTGTCCTAACAAAATGATGATGTATCTCCTCTGAAAGTGCCAAAAATAGCTTGCAGGCCCTGAAGGCCATACGGAAAAGGAAATTCCCAACATCTAAACACAGGGAGCATCATTAGAAGGGTGAGTGCCTTCCCAAGTAGTCCTGGTGAGGAGGAGACTCATCTGCTGCTGAACCATGTGTTGGTTGGAAGCCAGTTCTGTTACTTTCAATCTGTGCCTGGGCCACCTCTAAAGAGCCACACAACACCCACACCTGATGGTCCTCTTGCTGACCACTGGATTTTGCTAAAGTCGTTTTCACGTACGTTGATTTTGTCTCCTCAGTCCTCCACAGGAGCCAGGTGGATGCACTGGCACAGCCTCCCCTGCTTCCCAACTCTGTGCCTGTGAGCCTGGGGTCTTTGTCAGTTACTGGCTGCTCCTCATTCTACTTGAGGCCAGACTCCACTCCTGGAACTGAGGCTGCAGCTTTTCTCTGGAGTTCTCATCCCTTGTTCCTCAGCTCCAGCCCTGGGAGCCATCTGTGCTCAGGCAGCAGTCCCAGGTTAGAGACCTGCTTCCCCTTAGGCCCAGCCCCACCAGAGGAGCTCCTGCAGCTGCTTCCAGTGGCCTGGGCTGCAGATCCTGAATACCTATTTGTTCAAACTACTATCATCTCAGCCCCTGGAAAAGACCAAAGCAATCTCATGGCTGATTTTCTTCCTGGGCTGGTTCCATATGCCAGGGCCCCTGGCTTTTCTTTAGCTGATTCTGATTCATGGAAAGGGGTGAAAGGAATTTCTCCAGGCACTTTTGGAAGGAGCCCCAGCTGTGGAAACCCTCCCTGAACAACCAGACCACCAGCAAGACCTCACCTGGCCTGCAGTCCTGGAGGAGCAAACGGCTTGGTGGTGGCACCCCTTGAGCTGTGCCCCGGGGCAGGACACAGAATAGTGCAATATATTGTTACCGAGGCCAGGCTTAATTTTCCTTTTAATTTTTTTCCACTGGATAGAAAAATCCCTTTCTTTGTATTTGGAAGGCTTAACTTTAATCTCATGTTCCCCTTTTAGCTAATGATGTGGTACACCTTGCAAGAAACAGAAGTTCA
This sequence comes from Piliocolobus tephrosceles, assembly GCF_002776525.5. Classification (NCBI taxonomy): domain Eukaryota; kingdom Metazoa; phylum Chordata; class Mammalia; order Primates; family Cercopithecidae; genus Piliocolobus; species Piliocolobus tephrosceles. Next base: position 20,604,822 of record NC_045438.1, read on the forward strand.
TATGAATTCTTCAGCATCTGAGTAGGGGAGAGCTGGATTTTAAAGGAAATTTGTAAAAGATTTTTATCGTTATATGAAATTTCATTTCTAGATGTTCTTCGTTCTCTTTTTGCTCCTCTTTGTCACACAGACATACACAACCAGGCCATGGCTACTATTCAGAAGCCGCCTTGCCTGGAGTATCTCAAAGCAGCATTTGACCCTTGCGGAGCGTTCCGTGCATGAGTCCTGCATCCAGACACCCGCTTTCCTCAAAGGTACTCATTTAATCCTCAGGAGAGTCCCATGAGGCAAGCAGCCTTAGCATTCCTATTTTACAGATGGAAAAACTGAGGCACAGACCAGCTGTCACATTTCCAGGCTGTCTGGGGCCAGAGTCCGTGCCTTGACCCCCGTGCCACTGAGCTCTGGTGAGCCCTGCATCCCCCGCTGCTGCCTCACACACTTCAGTTTCTCCTCCACGGCTTTCTCTCAGCTTCTCCAGGGTCCCAACCCCGTTTCTGTCTTCTTTCTGCAGTTGGAAATGGTCATCGTTTCACGAATGCAGGGCTCTCACACTAGGTATGTAGAAGCCCTTAATGAAGGAATTCATTCCAGAAGATAACACATATGGGCTTTTCCGGTAGAACAGAAAGAATTATTTAGTGGTCAGAGAGAAACTTTTGAAATGGTCTTGACTTTCAGAGCTTGAAAAATGACAATGAAAAGAAGCAGACTTAATGAAACGGCCTTTTAGAACACAGGGCTCGGGGAGGCGCTGAAGTCTGATGCAGAGACCAAGCTCAGATGAGGGCAGTCCGCCTGTCGCTGTGTTCTTCTAGAATTTCAGCTCATGGGGGCAGGAGTTCTGCCTCTTCCTGCTGTATGGGCACAGAACAGTGCCTGACACAACTTCCTGATCCCCTGTGCTGGCTGGGCACCATGCTGGACAATGGAAGGGCAGTGGCCCGTGAGAGTGCTGGAGTTCCTGTGCTCAGAGAGGTTAGGACTATAAGGGAGAACAGTCCGTTCTGGTCTGGACCTCAGACTTTGGGTAAGTGTTAGGGATCAGGGAAGACTTTTACAATGGGTGGGATTTCTGCCCAGTCGTGGCCACACCTCCTCTAAGGTCCCTCAAAGGCTTGTGCTACAAGGTCTGAGTGGGGCTATCGGGCTTTGGAGGTCACTCACCCCACCAAGGCCTCAGGGGTCCTTCATTCATCCAGCTGCTGGTCCCACCTGGGAGTGGTGCACGTTTGAGTTATGGACCCCCAAGCACCTAGAAACAAATAATGTGTTCATTTCTTTTCACATTTGTGTAGAGAACAAGAGGCTAATTACCACAGTAGCATAAGGTCAATTAACTATCCACATAATCAGGTTCACCAGGAGCTGCCCTTCCGTCCTCCGTGCCTGTGGACACCTTGCGGGTGGATGGCATTGGAAGCATTCACCTGATCCACTGTGCTTCCCGGGCTCCTGAGCCAGGAGGAGCTGTGTACACCAGGAGGAGCTGTGTACACCAGGAGGAGCTGTGTACACCAGGAGGAGCTGTGTACA
>NC_045438.1:20606370-20623691 GCF_002776525.5 Piliocolobus tephrosceles
CTGTGTACACCAGGAGGAGCTGTGTACACCAGGAGGAGCTGTGTACAGTGTTGTCCGCACCGTGTCTTCTAATGAAGCCTTTTGTTTTACGGTAGCTGCTGGCAGGAAAGCAGAGGGTGGAAAGTCGTCCCCCACCTCCTTAGTGAATATTTCCACTGCTGTGACTCCATTTGGATCACAGTTGATTTTCCGTGGACTTTCATACACTCTCCATTCTGGGCAGAAGCAGTGAGGTCTCTGACCATTTCATCTGTGCAGTCAAATCCCACCTTTCCATAAAGGTGCCTTCCCCACCCCTGTTCTCTCTGATGTGTGTGGCCAGTCCTAGGAAAGCATTTAAGGCTTTCAGCTGTATCAAGGTTGCCTGTGTCCAGCCTGAGCCCAGTGCCTGGCACCCAGCAGGTGCTCTGTAAATCTTTGCCGATGGAGGAAGGCAGGAGGAGGCTTAACTTCTGCTGTGCATCCGGCCACATCCAGGAGAGAGGAGGATTTTTGGGTCATGCTGAAGTTCCCCTGGCACGAGAGGCTCGTGCCCAGGCCAGTCATCACCTCTGCCCACCTTCTTTTACCGGATAAGTCGAAGACTGTAGTTGGTGAGGTGAGACTTCAGTGTCCTCTGGGTTATCAGGGAATAAGGACAAGCTCTCTCAGAGAACTGAAGTTGCGATTGACCTCCCTGCAGATGAAACCTGGCTCTCAGGCAGGTTGAGGGAATTTGGTCACCAGTAGCAGCAGCGCTTTGGCCCCTGTGACCCCTGGTATCCCTGTTCAGTGTGCTGTGTGTCCACCTGTACTTTAGATCTTTCCATGGTGCCAGCCTGGTCTTTTACTTTCACGCAGCTGTTCCACAGCAAGGGCAACAAAACGCAACACCACAGCACACCATATCTCAAAACACCACATCTCACTGCATGACACCACATGTCACCTCACAACACCACACCTCCACCGCACATCTCATCTCACCTTACAACACTGAACATCACCACACATCACCACCACATCACACCTTATACCACCACACTTCACCTCACAACACCACACCTCACCTCAAAACACATCACATCTCTCAACAGCACACCTCACCTCACAACACCACAGCACTTACCACACAAGACCATGTCACACTGCATGATGCCACACAACACCACATCACACCTCAAAACACCATACCCCCCACTGCGCACCACACCTCACCTCACAACACCACATCATTCATCACAACAGTATACCTTACCTCGACAATACAACACCCACCACACAAGACCATATCACACTGCACAATACCACACATCACCACACAGCACCACACCTCACAGCACCACACATCACCACACAATACCACAACCCCACTGCACAACACCTCTCCTCACAGCACCACACCTTGCTACACAACAACTCCCATGTCACACCCACCACACTACACCACACCTCAAAAAAACACACCACAGAATACCACACCTCACCTCACAACACCACAACACCCACGACACACATGCTGCATAATGCTTCACAACACCACACCTCACCTCACAGCACCACATCACCTTACAAAACCACACATCACCTGAGAATACCACACCTCACCTCACACCACAACACCCATGACACACACGCTGCATAATGCTTCATAACACCACACCTCACCTCACAGCACCACATCACCTTACAAAACCATGCATCACCTGAGAATACCGCACCTCACCTCACAATAGCACAACCCTCAGCAAACAATACAATACCTCACCACATAACACCACACCTCACCTCATAGCACCACACTTTACGACACAACACCTCACCACACAAAACTGTATCCTCCACCAGATAATATCACATCACTCTGCACAACACCAAACCTTACCACTTAACACACACCTCATCTCACAATGCCACACTTCACCACACAACACCTTACCTCACAATACCACACTTCACCTTAGAACACCACACCTCACCCGCACTACCACAGCCCCCACCACATACCATATATCACTGCACAACACCTCACCTTACAACACCACACCTCATTTTACAATACACCTTACCTCACAACACCACACCTCACATCACAATACCACATGTCACTTCATAGTACCACATACTCACCACATAGCACCATATCTCATCTCACAATACCGCATCTCACCTTACAATACCACACTCCTACCACACCTCAGCTTACCTCAGAATACCACAACTCACCACACAATACCACACTTCCCACCACACATCTCTCTTCATAACACCACCCCCTTACCACACAATACCACACCTCACCACACACCACATCCTTCCCCCACAACACCACACCTGACCTCACAACGCCATACCCCTCACCACATAACACCACCCCTCACTGCACACCATGCTTGTCACCAGAAAACACCACATCCCATATTACCTCACAACATGACACCCCTCACCACACACCACAACTCACCACCCTATACCCTATTGCCCACCTCACAACACCACACCCTGCATCTCACAATACCACACCACATCACACATCACATCATACTGCATAATACCTCAACTTACAACACCAAAACTCATCACACAACACCACACCTCACCTCACAATACCACATCTTTCATCTTAAAATACCACACCTCATCTCACAAGACCACACCATACCACACAGCACCACAACAACACACAATACCACACAGCACCACTTCACACTCACTCACCCACTCCAGCTCAATTTCAACCCAGTAGTACCTTACCTGTGAATAAATGCTGGGACCACCAGGGTCCCCCAGAAGGCAGTCATAACAATCTACCCAGCTGGAGAAAGAAACAAATGTTTGTTTGGAAAATTTACATCCGCTCCTTCATACTACTCCTTCAAACCGGATAAAAGAGAACTCTGTATAATATACACAGAAACTCCTGTTACTGGCAGAATCTTAAAATATTTATACAGCATACAAACAATACCAAGGAATTTCCTACAAGCTATATATTGACTTCATAAACACAAGGCCATTATGTATTTGTCTTAATTATACACAACAAGTTATTGATTACAGTACAGTAAAATCTGAAGGCAAAAATCTCAAGAGCAACACTTCTATATACACTATGCTTTTGCAAATGGCTACTGCGATAAACTAGGAGATCAACACATGGCACTGTTAATCTCAGAGGCTGAAGACACATGGACTTTGGGAACCTGAGGCCTCTCTGTGTGGCTGGAGAAGGAGTTATCTCAGCCTGGTGGGTGTGATGGGTGTATCCCACTGTCCACATAGCAGGGCACTCACCTGGTGGGCTATGTTTCTGGGAGACCCTGAAGCACCTGGGTAAGCTGCTGTGTCCCCAGCCTTGGCCACTTCCCATGTGCCAGTGAGTGATGTTCACGGTTTGTATTAATCAGGTTCTCTAGAGGGATAGTACTAATGGAATATATATACATATATAAAACATGTGTGTATATACACATACACATAAAGGGGAGTTTATTAAGTATTAACTCACACAATCATAAGGTCCCACAATAGGCCATCTGCAGGCTGAAGAGAAGGAGAGCTGGTCCGAGTTCCAAAACTGAAGAACTTGGAGTTTGATGTTCGAGGGCAGGAAGCGTCCAGCATGGGAGAAGGATGTGGGCTGGGAGGCTGGACCAGTCTCTCTTTTCACATTTTTCTGCCTGCCTGCCTTATAGTCTAACCTCACTGACAGCTGATTAGATTGTGCCCACCCAGATTAAAGGTGGGTCTGTCTTTCCCAGTCCACTCACTCAAATGTTAATCTCCTTTTTTTAACACCCTCACAGATACACTCAGGATCCATACTTTGTATTCTTCAATCCAATCAAGTTGACACAGTGTTAACTATCTCAGGGTTCCTCACAGGAATGTGGTGTTCCTTGCCCTTCCTCTCTCTGCTCTGCTCCCACCTTGAGCCAGCACTGTGTCCCTCAGTACCATTTCTATTTCACATTCCAGTATCTTTAAAAATAAAAAGAAAGTAAATGGTGCTTCTTCCCACAAAATGTTTGTCCATTTCCGAGGTACATGTTTATTTTAATGCCATTTATCTCTGGGAATAAAGGATAACTCCCAACCAGCCAAGTGGATAAAAACCAAACATGTTCTGTCTTGGTCCATTTATGCTGCTGTAGCAGAATACCTGGGCTGAGTAATTTATAATGTATAGAAATGTATTTGACTCATGTTTCTGGAGGCTGGGAAGTCCAAGAGCATGGTGCCAGCATCTTGTGAGGGCCTCTGTGCTGCGTCATCCCATGATGGAAAGCAGAAGGGCAAAAGAGGGCAACAGTGAGAGAGGGCAGGGAGGGTTGAAGTTGCTTTTATAACAAACCTACTCCCACAATAATGACATTAATCCTTTCATGAAGACAGAGCCCTCATGGCCTAAACACCTCCCATTGAGCCCTATCTTCCAACACTGTTGCACTGGGAATTAAATTTCTAGCACATGAACTTTGAGGGACACATTGAAACCACAGCACCTTCCTAGTCTCAAGTCCAACTTACTAAGTGATCTTATATGTGCTACATGTCATACAGGCTCTTAGATTCTGGACAACAGGGTCCTTATGTTGTCTTTGTTAATTTTCAAAGTAAGGCTCAAACACATCTGTTATTACAATAGGTTCTAGAGGAAAGTGGATTGACCATGATAGAATGTCTTCATCAATAAGAGAGGCAGGAGGACATATGTATATGTGGATGAGTCTAGTTCAGCATTGTCCATGTGACAGTTGGCCCCTCTCTGATCATGCTCCTTGAGCATGAGAACTTTGGCAAAGGAGCCATATTGACATTCCCGCTGGGAGGAAAAAGACTGCATGGCCAGCCAGGAGAGGCAGCATGCAGGAGAGACCTGAGGTGGTCCTACTGCCAGGGGCTGGAGCCCTTCAGTCATCACCTGAGGTCTTTCAGTGCAGCCCTGAAGTGACGCTCCTCCAGAACTCATGTCCACACCCTGCCCTTCATCTGGCTGTGGGTGCCACAGCCACTGCCCCTGCTCTCCAGGCAGGTGGTACACACCTCTTCCCAGCTCTAGTCCCTCTAGAGAAGTTCAGAGGCTTCAGGTTGGTGGCTTGAAATTGGCCATGATGGGATCATTTTCACCATGGAAATTGGCAGATACTACAAATCAGGGCTCTATTCTTTTCAAAGAGCATGTTGTTGAAACTTTACTAGCTCATTACTGAATCCATTTGGCTATCTTTCCTACTGTTCAACCATTTCACCATCTATTTACCTCAACCATTAAGGCAAGATGAATCCATTTGGGAATGACCAGGTCAACCAAGCAATTAGATGTAGCAAAACCTTGCTGACACATGTAAATGACTCAAGCAGAATCTCACTTGATTTTAATGATTTTTGAATTTTCCATTTATTTATAGCTGTCTCATCCATACTTAAATGGGTGTACATGTTTAGTGAATTTTCTTTGCGGCACCTGTCAAAGCATTCAGCTTAGATTGCATGGACATAATGCCTCTGTTTTCACATGCATATTTTCTCACAATGAGGCTTATCTAGACACATAAGGCGATGACAATAATAAACCCAATTGGAACAAATGATTCTGCAGGCAAAAGCGGCCTGCTTTGGGGGTGCACACGATGTATGTGTACGTGTCCACCGGAGGGCGGTGCTCTACCAGGGTGGAGGTGAATAGGAGCCCCCTACCGCACTGCTGGGGTCTCTGCCCTCTGTTCCAGGGACTAGGTGCTTCTTCCTGGCGGTCCCAGAGAGTTTTCCTAGGCTCACCCTACACTGAGTCACAGGTCTTCCAAGACTCGCAATTTCCTACAAGCTTGAAATGCAGTGGGAGGTATTGCCTCAGTCCAGTCTGCTTCTGGGCAGTGCCTTCTCTCTCCCAACTGCTGAGAGCATTTGTTGCCAGCCATCTCTGCCCCCTCCTTTAGAAAGAGTGACATGGCCCTCGTTACCTCTTGGTGGTACTGTTGACCAAGTTGCCTGCATTCCCTGGCTGAGGTCAGGAAGGACCCACGTGGGGACATCTAAAAGGTCATCTCTCTTTGGACTCTTAGATGAATGATCCCAGGAGACAAAATGAAGCTTTGAGTACATTAACTCTAATGTCAAGACTGCTCTGTGTTGCCCAGAGCGGGAGCATAAATGGAGGCTCAGATGCACACACCTAGGTACCAGAAAGATGTAAACCAAGATGTGAACCAAGGCATCTTGCCTCCCTTCCCCGATGAATCTCACTGGAAAGCTTCTTCCCATTGTCCGGCCATATGTCAAAGTGAGAAAGCCTTTATTTGCAGCCCTTTTTTTGTGAATAGTCTTTTGTTTCATTGAAAAGAAGGAAGGCACTTTTACTTCTGCCTTTTGGGGAAGAGGTACTCTCGTTTTCAGGACAATTGGATAGAACGTGTTTACACAAGAATGTCCAATTCTAGCTCCATGAAAGGGGGCATAGTGGCCCTGAATTCAGAGCTCTGTGAGGAAAACACCAGGTTTTTCCGTTTGGAGTCAGTTGGCACTGGTCAGAGAGCAGTGTGGGCACAAGACATGTTTGAACATACCAGAGTTGGTGGTGTTCACCACACATGTAATTAAAGAAAACATGTTCTGCATAAGCTGGGCACATAGGGCTGTGACTCACCCTGAGCAGATCTTTGCCAAGGTAGATCTTTGCATTTAGGTTTTCCTTCCTCCGGCTAAAGAGGAGGGCAGAAGAGAGAGTGAAGAAAGGATAGTAATATTCTAGCATGTGAGTGTCTCCACCTGATTCCCAAGGGCGAGGCCACCTGTGCTTGCAGCCAAGCGGTTCCCAATGTTGTTTCTTTCTGCACATATTGCTCTGATGCACACTCGGATTCTGGGCCCCTTGTCTACAATGGCAGCTGCTCAGGAGCGTGACCTAGGAATCCCAGAGTCGTGCATTCCGACTTTATCACCAACCAAAGGCCTTAAAGATCAGAGACCTCCATGCCCCGGCCTCTGTGCTCTTCTGTATCGACGAGTGGAAAAATAGAGCTTATTTGGTGGAATGGTTAAGATCCATTATCTACTAATTTAAAAGAAAAGAAGGGTTACTTCTCAGGACCAAAAAAAATTAACCGAACTACATTTCCAGATACAGAAACTTCTAAGCCAGGCGTGGTGGCCCACACCTGTAATCCTAGCACATTGGGAGGCTGAGGTGGGAGGATCACTTGAAGTCAGGAGTTCAAGACCAGCCTGGTCAACATGGTGAAACTCCGTCTCTACTAAAAATACAAAAATTAGCAGGGCATGGTGGTGCACGCCTATAACCCCAGCTATTTGGGAGGCTGAGGCAGAAGAATCATTTGAACCTGGGAGGCGGAGGTTGCAGTGAGCCGAGATCACTCTACTGCCCTCCAGCCTGGGCGATAGAGTGAAACTCTATCTCACAAACAAACAAACAAAAACAAAAAAATAAAAAAACCCCAGAAATTTATATTACATATTTACATATTTTAAGCCTGGTGAGTTTGATTAGAAGTGAAGTGAAACTTTTTTATCAAGACAACGTGTAGAGTCCTGCATCCTCCAATTCCAGTTATGTGGTCTTGGGAAATAACGTCCTTCATGTCTCTGAGGCTCAGCTTCTGTCCTCCTCCTAGGGTGATGAAGGGTAGATGAGGTGCGGTCTCTGTGAGAGGCACCTGGGTGCAGTGGGTACCAGCCACGGACTGGGAGCTCAAATCTCTACCCTGACTGTGATTGGCCGTGGGACCTTAGGCCGTCACCTTCACTGCTCCGAGCCTTTATAGGATGGAGATGACCTTACCACACAGAGGATCCGGTGGATTCTGTAAGAGCGTGTGTGTTCAACGCTGGCCCAAGGCATCGTCAGTGCCATTCAAGTCTTTTTGGGGATAGGACAGGACCTAGCACACAGTATGTTCTCAGCAGAAGAAAACTTATTTTTCTTTCTTTTCACCATGGTTAAACGTCTAGTTTTATGGATATAGAACAAAGGAGCCCATTTCCTGATAACCTCTGATTATTTATAACCTGTAAGCACCTCCTGCTTTTCCCATTTCACTTGAGTGTGGTAAGTCATGAGGAATTATTTCAACAAACGCTTATCACATGCCCAGAAGGTGTCACACTTTGGGGAGATGAAGACAAACGAGACATTTATTTTAGTAAATGTATGAACCCAATAAACAAAGAGATTTTCAGATGCTGTGTGGGGTGCAGGGAGGAGTCACTTCGTCCTGAAGGTGGAAACATCACAACCCGCCACACACCCCTGCTTGCCTTTGGTCCTTCCCAGATGAGTTCTGATTTCTCGGATGCAGCTCGGATTCTCATCTTGCTTTAAGATTCTCAAAGGTCTTTGCCGCTACTCCATCTTCCAGGACCCTGGATGTGGACGCCTTCTGCTGTGGAGTGTTTGTGTGTTGTCTGGAGCACAGGAATCCTGGGTTGCTGCCACCAGCCAGCCAAGCAGCAGCGCATCCAGGGAGGTGTCAAGGCCAAGGAATAAAGCCAGAAATCTCTCCTTTTCGGTGACTGTAAGGCGCTGAAACCTGAACAGCTCCAGGAGCTTCATCCTCCCTAGTTGTTTTTTATGGGTTAATAAAGTAAATTCCTCCTTTCAAAAAGGATGTATTTAGGAAGCTAAGCTGTTCACTTTTCAAAGTGAATGATCTGTTTTACAGAGCTTAGACGCATGTCCAGCCGCCTGCTGTAAATCCTCTCTGGCTGTAAAGGACAATGTAAACAACGTGGGTGCCGTTTAAACAGTCCTCAGCATGGCAGAGGCAGCGCCACTGGAAATGCCTCCATCTTTCTAAAGAGAAACAGATGTTTGAAGAGCGGAGCTGAGCATAAGCCATTCTTCAAACAGAAGATTAAAGCATCTGTCGGGTATGCCGGGCCGGCGACCCTCAGTGGCCACCTCAGCTGGGCCTGCCGGTCACAGCTTCCAGGGTATGTGGTGGAGGAGGGTGTGGGGGGTGGGCGGAGGGGAAGGAGGAAGCGAGTGCTGATGCCCTGGCCTCTTGGTTACTTGTTTCCAGAGTCAGAGTTACAGTGGCCCATGGCCCATTGATGTCCTGCTGGCCTGTCTGCTGTGCCACCGGCCCATCGGGGGTCCTGTTCACATTCCTGGGGCCTTCCCTGAATGTTGTCCTTTTTATCCCTGAGGCCAGTTGTCACTGAGGCCCTGGACAGAGGGCTCACACCTGGCTGGGTCTCGGCGTCCCTGCCCTGTGTCAGACCCTCCAGGGTCCCTTCCTTTTCCAGGCCCTCTGTCCAGAACTCACCTTCTGAAAGACTGGGGTGCACACCACACACGACATTCCTGGGATTCATGGGAAATAAACATGCTCATCTCTTAGAACTAAGAAGGTGAGAGCATCATCCCTGCCTGGCAGCTCAGTAAGAATTCCAAAATGTTGTTGGAAGAAAGGGAATCAGAAGAGAAATTTGCAGGGGATGCCTAGGGTTGAAGAGACCCTTCTTTTTGCTTTCTCTTGTCCCTTCCCCAAACAGGTCCATGATAAGAGAAATTCTTCCTGCACAGAGCTTTAGTGAGCATGGGGCATGGAGGAGCAAATCTAGACAAGAGTGACCTCCAGTGATGACCATGCAAGGGGGAGACGTGCAGGGGAGGATGTGGAGGAAGGAAATGGGCAGGGGAGGACGTGGAAGGGAAGACGTGAAGGAGGGACCTAGAGGAGGGACTGGATGAGGATGTGGATTAGGGAGATGGAGAAAGGACAAGAAGGATGGGCATGGAGGACAAAAATGGAGCAGGGTCATGAAGGAGGGACATGGTAAGGGTTTCTCTTACTGTGAGCCTTGTGGAGAGGGTCTCTCTTTCTGTGATCATCAGAGTGTGGGTCTCCATCACTGTGAGCCTGGTGAAGAAGGTCTCCACCACTGTGAACTTCGTGGACAGGGTCTCCACCACTGTGAGCCTCGTGGAGAAGGTCTCCACCACTGTGAACTTCGTGGAGAAGGTCTCCACCACTGTGAGCCTCGTGGACAGGGTCTCCATCACTGTGAGCCTCGTGGAGAAGGTCTCCACCACTGTGAGCCTCGTGGACAGGGTCTCCATCACTGTGAGCCTCGTGGACAGGGTCTACATCACTGTGAGCCCCAGACAGGGTCTCTTTCACCATGAGCTCCTTTGTGAGGGTATGCGATTCTTTTGGCATAATCTTGTGTATTTTACTCCTAATTACCAGTTTCTTTAATTAGGAACTTTCCTGAGCTCCTGCCTGTGGCCTGGGTTGCTTGCAGCTTCCACTCTTAGTGCCTTGGTGTTTTGGGGAATCAGTGGCTCAGTGTCCTTCTGAGGGACCTGGCTTCTTTATTTATGTCACTTGTGTGACCTGGGATGCACACTCTCAGCTCCCTACGGCTCAGTTCCTCTTTCTTCAGGGGAGGGATCACCCTTCCGTGTCTGCTGGGGTCTTCCCACCCTCTAATTCTGAACATCATTCCCCGTCCTTTTAAACAGCACCTCGGAGGCCTGAAGATGGCTTCGTGGAGGCTGGAGCCATGCATGGATTGTATCCTTGGCTGGAAATGCCTCCTTCCTGACCTGCTTGACCCCTCCTGCTGTGGGTGCTGTCTACCTGTGGCCCAGGGCTGGGCGCTTCACTGTGTCTAGGAAGCTGAGTGCTGTACCTGTGTATGCTTCAGACTCACAGAAGAGGGCCTTGGTCTGAAGGACGCTGAGTTTACAGGAACGAGCCAGCTGACGGCCAAGTGAGATTGCGGGTTCTGACAGGGCCACCTTCTGTGGTGTGGGGACTTCCATGCCCTGGACTTAGTCTCCATGCAGAAAGAGAATTAGGACGGTTCTGAGCAGCTTGGGGAACTCTCTCCACACCAAATGCAAATGCGAATGCTCTCTTCTGTACGTGGATCCCAGGCGGAAGACGTTCAGGTCTCCTGACCCTGCAGGGCAATGTTGGGACCCCAGCCACGTCCCTGCATCCCTTGGCCAGTGCTGGCCCTGCTCTGTGTCTAGTAGCCACCAGCAGCATCTATGGCTTTGTGGGAAATAGGACTGAACGACGTTTCATGGGATCCAAAGCTTCTAATTTGATTTTTTTGTTGTGACATAAGCCTGTATTTTGGTAGGAAAAGATACAGACATTGTTTCAATGCGTTCCTTTCATCTCCACTGCTTTAGGGATTCATGCCGTGGTGCCACTTTATGCCCCATAATGAAACCGTGTGGAGTGGACGAAAACACCCCTAGGAGGTACCTTCGGAAAGGCAGCCGGGCCCACCTTCCCGTCCTGCATGCTGTTCCGGGACCCTGCGTCCCTCTTAAACCTTGAGTGACATCAGTAAATGTACAGAATCCTGAAGAAAGGAGGTGACCGGCCCCTCTACGCTTCACTCAGGCAAAACCTGGAGTGCTGTGCTCAACTTTGGCTGATGCGTGTTAGAACAGGGACGCCCAGCTCCCGGGGACAGGCCGGTACCATCCATGGCCCGTTAGGATCCAGGCTGCACAGCAGGAGGTGAGCGGTGGGCAAGCAAGTGTTCCCACCTGAGCCCACACTCCTGTTAGATCAGAGGCGGATTTAGATTCTCAGAGGAGTGTGAACCCTACTGTGCAGGGCACATGCAATGGATTTAGGCCGTGGGCCCCTTATGAGAAGCAAAGCCTAATGATCTGAGGTAGCAGTTTCATCCCGAATAAACCATTTCCCCCACCCACCGTGTGTGAAAAATCATCTTCCATGAAACCAGTTCCTGGAGCCAAAAATGTTGGGGCCTGCCACGTTCGAGGACATTGTCAGTTTCTTGGGGATGGGACTGTGTTGTCCTTGTTCATCAAAGGGTTTCCCACACCTAAATAATGCCGGCAAAGAGATGCCTGGTAACTCACTTCTGTATTAATTCAGGGCATTCAGACCACGGTTTCTGATCATCTGCTATGTGCTGGGCAATGTCGGAGGTCTCAAGACACAATCATAAACAAAAGATACAGGGTGATGACGCCTGGACCACAGGAGTGTGCTCAGAAGACAGAATGAGGAAAAAACACAACCCTTTCTCACAATGAAGGCTCGAAGGGTTGAGAACAGGTGGCTTAGAGAGAAAAAAAGGTTGGAAGACAATCAAATTAGGGCTCTCCAGAAAAACAGAATGAACAGGGTGTGTGTGTGTGTTTGTGTGTGTGTGAGAGAGAGAGGGAGTGAGAGACAGAAAGAAACTTATTTTAAGGAAGTGGCTCCTGTGATTGTCGGGGCTGGCAAGTTTGAATTCTGCAGGGTAGCCCAGCAGGCTGGAGACCCAGGAAGAGGTGACACGCAGCTGGAGTCTAAAGGCCTCTGAAGGCCAAAGTCCTTCTTCCTCCAGGAACCTCAGTTTTTTCTTGTAGTCCTTCACCTGATTGGACAAGGCCCACCCACACCTCGGAGGGTCACCTCCTTTACTCAAAGTCAACTGATTTAAATGCTGATCTAATCTGAAAACACCTTCACAGCAACCTCTAGACCTGTTTGGCCAAACACTGGTACTGTGGCCCGGCCAAGTGGACACAGAACATTAGCCATCCAGGGTGGACGGCTCTTTCCACAGCCCAGAGGCAGGTGACTAAATACAAACAAACAAAAAAACCGGCTGCGGAGAAACCCAAGGTGAGGATGATCCGCAGGACCGCACCGTTCATCTCCCCTGGTCACGTCAGCTTTGCTCACCGCACACTTTCCCCTCTCGCTGGCAGGGCCAGGGGGCAAACGAAGGCCACGTTCCGAGGTTGTCACGAGCTGAAAAGTCTTTTCGGGTTACGGAAATCAGCTAAATGAACACTTTTGAAATGGGGCTGCACTCATCCAGTGATTGTTCACCTCTGAGAGCAGCTTGGCTCCTCTGTCATGTGGAGACCTGAGGTGACTCTGAGTCCTGTCAGAGACACTCATACTCCCGCAACACCAGCCCCAGCCCAGGGCCTCTTACAGAAACGCATGTGGAAGACAGTGGGTGAAGAAGGGTGCTGTCCCCTGGGCCCCTTGGCAAGTGGCCAGTGGAGCTCAGAACTGATGGGTTGATTTTGCCTGAAAATTCACTAAGGAGCCCCCATAAGGGTGGGAACTGATGGGCATAGAGGAGGCCCAGGAGGTCCTGGCCACGTGCAGAAGCTTGGGTGACCCAGGGCACAGATCTCGCCCTCTGAAATGTCAGCATCCGGGGTCACTGCACCTCAGCCACCAGGAGCCTAGGTCACGGAGTTCGGTTTCTGCTTCTCAGAGGGAACAGATCCTGGCTCGATGGCTGGCACCAACAGAGCTCATGCCCTGCCCTGACTGGGCCAGTGACTTGTGCCTGGGGCTGGACTCAGCCCTGCCCCTGGCACTGAAACGAGGGAGCAGCCTGAGAGAGGCAGTGCTCAGAGAGGCCAGGGCTGGTGGGAGGTGCTCCTGAGAGACGCCCCGCCTCTCCCTCCACAGAAACAAAACAAACCTCTTGAAAGAGCCGCAGCAGTTCCACTGTGTCCTGGACGCAGCAGCCCGGCTCCCACACTCACCCCGGCCCACCCTGGCTGACGCTACCCACACTGCCTGGTCGCCCCTCCCAATGCTGCTTTCCAGCCATTTGGCCTCCATAGCTCTTGAGATTGTGGTCACCATCTTCTAAATAGCCTCCTCCTTCCCTGTAACCTTCAAGAAGGCAGAGGCCACCTCAGATATTTCAAAGAGACTTCCCTGAGAGGGGAACCAGCCACACAGGTGTCCAGATGCGGAGGCCCTGTGGCCTGGGGAGAGGGGAGGCTGCAGGGATCGCGTCGCCCCGTGGGTCTCCCAGAGCCATCCTTGGGGCCACACCCATGACGCTGCCACACAAACAGGCCTGGATGCGTTCCACTTTCCCACCTGCACCTGCGTGGTGTCTCTGTTGGCCTCAAATGCCACCGTCAAAGAGGGTGGGGGCTGGATGCCTCCATCAGGAGAGCCCCATGGTCTTAGTGGGCAGCTTCTTCCCCATGTCACCCTGTCCTCTTGTTCTCCCAGGAGGCATTGCAGAGGCTCAGCGTGGCCAGAGTGCAGAAGCCAGGCAGCCCGCCCAGGGTGAGCTGGACAGGTGAGAGGGAGACCATGGGAGTCGGTCAGGGGTCAGCTGGATGGACAGGAAGGAGAACTACGGAGGACCAGTAAGCATGGCCAGAGAGACCATAGGGACCAGTCAGAGGTGAGCTGGATGGGTGGGAGGGACATTCCACCTGCAAGGGGAGTCTGCGGGCTTCCTCGAGCCTTTCCACTTGCCTGGGCAGCCTTGAGCGTCAGCCCAGGGCCTCCTTGCCTCTCTCTGTGGGTTTCCCTCCAGGGCTTCCCTCCACCTCATGGTGATCTCATGTCCACGACTCTTGATGTGTTTCTTTGGTCAGTTCTCAATACAGGACACCAGGCCACGTTTAAGGGTCTACAGGACACAGCAACTCAACGTATCCAAGCAGAACCCTGCAAATTCCACGACACGGATCCTCTCCACGTCCTGCAGGCCCTCTCATCTCTGGTCTGGATAATTGTGGGAGCTGTCTCCTCTCGCTTCAGGCTTGTCTTAATACATGCACCTTCTGCTCTAGCAACAGTGAGTCCCCAAACAAAAGTCTGATCATGTCACTCCCTTACTTGATCCCTTCCACAGACCACCATTGTCAAGATAAATTCAGCCCATCTGCAGCAATGGCTTCCCTCTCAGCCGTCCAGCTTACCTTTGACTGGTCCCCATGGTCTCCCTGCCCATGCTTATTGGTCCTCCATGGTTCTCCTTCCGTATGTCCAGCTGACCCTTGACTGGCTCCCAAGGTCTCCCTCCCACCCATCCAGCTCACCTCTGACTGGTCCCTATGGTCTCTCTGGCCATGCTTACTGGTCCTCCGTAGTTCTCCTTCCTGTCCATCCAGCTGACCCCTGACTGACTCCCATGGTCTCCCTCCCACCTGTCCAGCTCACCCTGGGCGGGCTGCCTGGCCTCTGCACTCTGGCCACGCTGAGCCTCTTTATCTGCTCAACTCCACATGCCCTTTTCTGGCCCCTCATCTTGGTCTGGATGACCTTTCTCACTGACTTCTCATCATTTAGCTTGTGCTAAGAAACCACTTTCTCCAGGGACCCCGGCTTGGCCCCGGTTTTG
The DNA here is from genome assembly GCF_002776525.5 of Piliocolobus tephrosceles. Classification (NCBI taxonomy): domain Eukaryota; kingdom Metazoa; phylum Chordata; class Mammalia; order Primates; family Cercopithecidae; genus Piliocolobus; species Piliocolobus tephrosceles. The sequence continues at coordinate 20,621,473 of NC_045438.1, forward strand.
GGTGTGTATTGCTCCCTGTGAATGCCTGGGCCCCATGCTGCCCCTCACCACTGAGTCATCATGCCCCACTGTGGCCTTAGGCTGCCTGTGCCCTCCACAGACGGGCAGGCCTGTGGGCACCATTGGGGTCTGTCTCGCCCCTGGCCCTGCACAGACACCTGGCTCGTGGCCCTCAGCAGGTATTTGGTAAGGAGTTCTGGGTTTTAAGCTCAGAAATGAATAAATCAATGAGAAGAGGGCCAGATGGTTGAGAATTCTGTGTTTCATGAAAGAACAAGGGTGTTTTGTTGTTATTGTTTTTTTGTTTTGAGACCAGGCCAAGGTGCTTAGCTCAGTTCTCATCTTCTCCATTAGGTTTTCCTTGAGCTCCTGTACTGACTGGAGTGCTCTTCCCAGGAGTTAGTACCATAACATATGCCCTGCGTCAGCCCTTTCAACTTTATATTTGTCCTTCACCAGTGTCATCCACCATCATTATCTATCATATCTCCATGACTTGTCTGTCAGCTTTCCATGTATCTATCATTTGTTTCTCTATCGTGTGTCTGTCATCATTATTGCCATCTCTCTGTCTATCCATCCATAGTCTATCTGTGTGAAGCCACATACTCTCCTTCCCTGAGAGGGTTTCTTACTCATTCTCGAACCTTCTAATCTCCCCCACAGAGCCGATACCCAGTGAATGCTTATCCGTGACAATCGCCCCCATCCTGGGGTTTCGCTGTGTTTCAGGGTCTGTCATGTGGGAGAGGAACTCTAGTTTCTGTAGGATCCCAGTCGGTGAGCTAAGATCTGCAGGTACAAACCACAGGAACGTTCCAGCTGGTGGCAAGTTCCTGACATGGAATGAGCTTCTTCAGGAAGAAGAAGCTGTCCTGCCAGGTGGCATGTGGAGGACGCCGCCATTTTCATTTAGAGGCCAGCGAGCTCAGGCCAGCGTGGGGCGCCAGCAGGTGACGCCACGCAGCGCCCCGCCCTCTGCCGCGCCCCGCGCTTCCGCTTCCGCTCTGAGGAGCCGCTCCAGCCTCTCCTTCCTGTGAGGAAGGCAGTCATGCTCTCTGTGCATCTGTCTGACCCTTTTAGGAAGGAGCTCCTGAGCAGGCCCGGGAGTCCGGCTACCTGTGAGGCCTGGCCGCCAGCCCGGGGCTCACCTGCTGGAGGCACCTTCTGGAAGCCCAAGTTTCCTGCTCCACATCGCTGTGCTGAGGCCCTGTGGGGAGCGCAGCGCCGGTTTTTCAGGCAGCGAAAGAAGGGCTAACAATGGGGGGAAGTGCCTCACTGACCTGCTTTCTTTCCTAGTTATCACTAAGAAAACAGGCTCCGTGGAAGCTGGGGTTATCTCAAAGGCATGAGCGGGGGATGAGGGCGTCCGCTCTCCTGGAAATGCTAGGCCCGGCCTCCGCCCAGGGTGAGCCACGGCCCGGGCTGCAGGCTGAGAGAGAGAGGGATTTCACTTCAAATTGAGAGGGGGGTTTTCGTTTTATTTCCGGTCATGAGAACAAAAGTGTCGTGAGAATAAAAGTGTCATGAGAACACTTTTCTGACCTCAGGGAAGATCACGTTTTTTGACTCTCCCATCCTGACACCTTTCTAAAGCCTCGCTCGACTTGCAGATGGACATTGGGGACTTGGTGCTCAGTTTGCGGATGGACCCCCTTCCCCCTCCGGGGACTTGGCGAAAACGCAGACTCTCGGGTCCTGCCCTTCCTTCAGGCTCCCAGGGTGGCCAGGCAGGGTCGCAGGACAATCTTGACGCAAACAACCTCTAAGCCCCCTGAAGATTTGCGGTTGGAGCCCCTCCCCACTTCCCAGGCCTCCGGTGGTGAAATCCTACAGATCCGTCAAAGGACGAGGGCCTGGGTGCACCTCCTGGGCACCGCCTGGGGTTGGAGTGTCCTCCCCAGGGACCCTGATGGCCCAGACGCTGCCCCGCTGTGCACCTGCCTCTGTCCCGGCTCCCTGCTCACAGGCGCCTCAGACCTCACCGATCACCCCCTTGAGGATACACAAGACCTGCTACAACGTGGCTGCCGAAGCAAGGGGACTGAGGGGGATGATGATGATGGGGTGACAGTGATATTGGGGTAAGGATGATGATGGGGTGACAGTGATGTTGGGGTGATGATGATGGGGTGACAGTGATGGGGTGATGATGGGGTGACAGTGATGTGATGATGGAGGTGACAGTGATGTTAGGGTGATGGGGTGACAGTGATGTT
>NC_045438.1:20623701-20649946 GCF_002776525.5 Piliocolobus tephrosceles
GATGATGATGATGGGGTGACAGTGATGATGAAGGTGATGGTGATGATGGGGGTGGTGGTAATAATGGGAGTGATGATAATAATGGGGGTGATGATGATAATGGGGGTGAGGATGGAGGTGATGGGGAAGTGAGGGTGTGGGGCCTCCCACCCACAGGGGAAGGAACATCTTGTCTGAGGCTCACATATTCCAGGGGCTGTATTAAGTGTTGCTTCAACACAATGAGGTAAACATCCAGGTCCCAAGGCACCAAGACCGGTCCTCTGGCCTTCCCTGGTCGCCCTCAGGCCACTTGCTGCCATCCATCCAAACAGCAGGCCTGGCTTGCCTGGTTCACAGGGTTCCTCATCTCCCAGGCAAGAGGGGTGGCATGGATTCCATAAATAAATAAATAGCATAAAATTCAACCCCATAGGAGGCCTGTAAAGCCCTCGGGGTGTGACCCTTGCTGCCCATCCCCGTCTACGGCTACACAGACCTTTTTTTTTCTGCGTCTGGGACACTGCAAACGCAGCCCCACCCCAGGGCCTTTGTGCCACTGCCCCCTTGCAATGCTCGGCCACAGAGGTCCCCACAGCCAGCGCCGCACAGGCCCCATAGTTCCCAGCTGTGGGGCCACTTTGTTAGGGGCCTTCCTTCATCCACTTAAGACATTTCAGAAACACAGAATAGAAGGTTTTAGTTGCATACATATCCTGACTTGACAAGCATTCTAGGTAGAAGCCCTGGGTGGACACATTCCAAAACAAGGGCATGGTTTTACTCAGCACCTTTGAATCTTTGATGACTCCAGGCTCTCGTAGGAGCCAGGAGGAGACGTCAGGTCTGAAGCTGAACCCGTGTGGTCGTGGCGGCTCTCCCCATGTGGGTTTCCCAAGTCGCTCAGGCTCTGAGTTGTTCTTCCAGTCTGTAACGTAGTATAGAGGTAGGAGGCATCTCAGAGGATGAACGGAAGTAACACCATAAGCCCTTAGTCCAGGGCCTGGCACATGGGGGGCAAGCTGTGAACTCTGGCTGTGCCACTGTGTTGTGGACACGCTGTGATCATCGGGTGGGGGCAGACATTGAAGCATCAGTGGCCTCTGTCCAGTTAGCGACGCTGCACCTCCTGCCCCCTTTCTGCCCCCTCAGGCTTGGTCCTTCCCTGGGCTCCGTCAGCTTCACTGTGACTGCCTCCCATTCATCCAGGCATCTGTGTCCCATGTGGAGGTCCCCATGACAGTGAAGACTGATGTCCTTTAAATCGCAGTTCCCATAGTCCCTGGAGCGGCTCCTGGCATGTCATGGGCTTGATAAATAATCATTGAATGGATGAATATTTGAATCAATGAAGAGAGCAAACGGCCTAAGCCACATCAGTGTGGCCATGGATTGAGGGGCAAGGGGAGGTCCTGTCAGCCCTGAAGCCTTCTCTTAGCGGGGCCGGCCTTCGTACACATCTCTTTTGAGTCTGTTTTCTTGGGGAGATTGATAATTCCTTCAGAACATTACTAGGGGGCACTGCGGAGTGTTAGCTTGTGAATGGAAGTGTTCCTTAAGTGGAGCAGCTGGAGGAATTCTGAGGTGGCCCATGACTGCCGCCCTGGTGTGCACACACTTCCTCCTGGCTGTTCACCAGGAATCCAGGGCAGCTGGGAGGGCTTGTTATGGGGTTACAGCCCCAAAGCAGTTGACCTTATGGTAGGGAGATAATGGGGGGGCCCAGCCTAATCACATGGACCCTCTAAAAATGATTTTCTCCAACTGCAGGCAGGTAGCCTCCAGGAGCTGAGAGTAGGAAGGAGCACAGAGACCTCTGTCCTGCAACTGCCAGAAGAAAATTCCCCCAGCAATTGGGAGCTGAAAAGTGGCCCTCAGCCCATAGAAGTCTCATGGCCCTGGCCGGTACCATGAATTCAGCCTGCTAAGACCTGAAAGTAAAGTCGCATCACGCCCAGGCCACTGACCTGCGGAAACTGAGCTGGGGGTTGGTGCTACTCTAAGCTCCTGTGCTCGTGGAAATGTGTTATACAGCAACAGGAAATTAGTGCAAATAGAACACGCTGTCTCAAACGTGGTCATTGATAACTGGACACTGCCATGTTCCAGCCCCAGGAATAAGACACAAATGGTTCTCGTGAGTACTTGGCCGTCCATCAAAGCAAGCCTTGATTCCACACAGGAGAGAAATCTGATGACTCAGGCCCTGGGGCCTTTTGGGTTCAGGATAATTGTGAGTTCATTATACTAGATTTCTTAACAGGAATTTAATGAACAAGTTCCCCATTTTGAATTCCAGTTCCATTTATTAGTCAGGGCAAAGGGAGGCTGCTGTAACAAGGAGCCCTGCTACACCATTGCTTAAAATACAGGCCTGCGCCCACCTCCTCCTGCAGGGGCGCCAGGCAGGCGGCCCTCCCGGTCACCTGCGGCAACTGCCTCCAGGCCACGCTCGGCAATAGCGGGAAATAAAATGACGAAGGTTACTCCTCCTCCTCCTCAGTGCACCTCTTCCTGGGGATTAAAGCAAGGACCTCGGATGTCTACACTACAGACAGGTGCTTTGGACCCGACTCGAATTAGGTCTGTAACGCACTGTGTGGTCAGAGCGGGCTGGAGCTGCAGGAGGGGCAGGGCCAGCGCCAGCATGCGCTTGGTGAGGGGAGGTCTTCAGTGCTGGGTGGGCAGCCTCCTCTGGGACCTGGCTGTGGTGGGCCAGCCTGGTGGTGAGGTTGTGTCTGACATGGGCTCTGCCAGCTGCCAAGTGTCTGATCTGAGGACAAGTGGTGCTTTCTGGGCCTCAGCGTCTTCATCTGCAAAATGGGACCATGAGACCTTACCTGACTGCCAGGGTTGTCAGTGGACAGGCCTCAAAAGGTTGCCTGGCACATGCTGAGCGTGCCCTAAATCAGTATCCAGGGCGGTGCCGCTCACCAGAAGTCCCAGGACCTGTGCACGGAGCTAGTTCAGTCAGTGACCTGCTGAAGGAGCGTGGGGCAGGGGGGCCGTGGATTCTGAACACTCCTCATCCTCACAGTGATGACTGCAGAGTGCAGGCTTATTAGCAGCTTTAGCCAATTTGCAGTTTATCTTGGTGCTCACCCGAACAGGCTGGAAACCGAGACAAACACACTTTGAGGTCATCACCTCGTGACTCAGAACGTTTTCCTGATGGTTTCTCTGCGGAGGAAAGAAAAAAGAAGGCCTTGAAATATCGCCAGTGGAAAAGGTTTGTGTGTGCAGCTGATGGCAGATGGTGGGTTCTGGCAGCCTGACTGGGAAGCTCCTGGCATCGAGTCTGCGCTGGTCACTCAGCTTCCTGGGAAGCCAAGGGCGTGGAGGTCTGTGCTGGTCACTCAGCTTCCTGGGAAGCCCAGGGCGTGGGGATCTGCACTGGTCACTCAGCTTCCTGGGAAGCCAAGGGCGTCGGATCTGCGCTGGTCACTCAGCTTCCTGGGAAGCCCAGGGCGTGGGGGTCTGTGCTGGTCACTCTGTTGAAGCTCTTCTTCTTTTCAATTTGGGGGATGTGAGGCTCTGCCCCACCTCCTGGCCTTGTTCTAGTTGTTCACAGAATGCTTAGGTTTGAAAATCAGGCAGAGTACTTTAGGCAACTTTCATGGGAAAAGAGAGGTTCATTTTCTCCCATACCCCATGAAACCAATTCCTCTGAAACCTAAAAAGCAGAAGGAGAGAAGGGAAGGGGAGCAGAAGGAGAGAGGGGAGGGAAGAGAGCTGTGTTCCGACGCCGTTGGCCGCTGTTTCTCTCATGGTGGACACACTTTCTTCCTTGCTCCGAGACTCACTTTTCATCCCCGTCCAGGTTCCAGGAGCTCTCCTAGGTATTGGAAAGGCCGTGCTGAGGACACACAGCTCTCGCCGTCCTGCAGAGGAACCTCCAGCCAGAGAAGCCAACATACGCATGACGCGCACACCACACACGCATGACGCGCACACCACTCCATGGTGAAGCTGACGGTGGCAGGGAAGGCACGGATGGGTTCCTGCACACAGCTTGGAAACAGGGCAGCACAATGAAAACCTTTGTTATTCGTGTTTGTCTCACTTAACAGTGAGGAAAACCGAACCCTAGGAGAGGTGACTTGCCTGCAACTGGGAAGCAGCAGGTCAGGGTCAAGGGCAGCCCCGATGCTGGTGCTGTGGCTCTGCCAGGCGGCGGCTGCCACTGCTGGGTGCTGGCCCCGGGCGAGGGGGACGGATGTGCAACACCTTCATGAGCTTTAAATGCTTTTCAAAAGGAGAAAATCCTGCAAGGTTATGTGTTACTTGTTAGCATTTTAAAATGAGGTAGCTGAGATTCATGAGAGAAATCATTTGCCTGAGATCTGCTTGTGCTGGGCGCCTTCATTCACAAACGGCCTGTGGAAAACGTTTTGCCCCCTGCACCTTCCATCCTGAGGGTGCTGTCAACAGGGTCCACAGATTCTGACTTCCGCACCAACGGCTCCTGGTCCTGCAGTGGTGAATTTGAATGCTCTGCAGCGACCTCCGTCCAGCTGATTGACCTGGGGTCAGGAATAAGACAGGCAACGGCCAGGCTGTGGCCTCGGTGTCGGCAGATGCGTTTCTGGGTGGAAAAGCTGCACAGCAGATGCCCCGAGCCGGGAGTCAGGAGTTATTAGGAAGAAGTCCTGCAGGACAGCATGTGGGGACCAGGCCCGCTGGGTTCCCCCCACTCCACAGCGAGGCCTTGGGGTTGTTTCCAAGCCCTGCTCCGAGGTGGCTCGAGAGCCTGCACCTGCAAATGCATCCTGGGCAGACCATACCATCTCTGCGGGTGAGCTGGGCTGTCCCCTCCGCTGGGTCAGAGACACTGTCCTCCCGCAGAGGATATGCAGGGAAGGAAAGGCTTTGGGACGGTCCCCCGGTCTGGGTTCAAGCCAGCCAACCATCCTACAGAGACAGGAAACCCGGAGCTTCCCACAGCAGCCCAAAATTCCAGGGGAGGGGAGGCAGGGGAGACTTCCAGCCCACATGGCACACACTTGCACATGCACACACACACCCATGCACACATGTGCACACATCTGCATACCTGCGTACATGCGTACATACACCTGCACACACACACACCACTGTACACAGGTACGTTCACACACCTGCACACCTGCACACACACACCTTACACACTTGCCCACACACCTGCACACACATACACACCTGCACATACACCTGCTCGCACTCCTACACATGCACACACATGCACACCTGCCTACACATGTCCATGCACACAGGTGTGCACACACACAAACTAAAGGACACACTGTTCTCTGGCTTCATCTTAGTGGTCTCCGTGTGGCGCGGACGTGCTTGTGTGTGGAGGCTTTGCTGCACAAAGGTGAGAAGGACACATCTGCCCATGGGGAGACATGAGCACAGCTGTAGGCCGGGGGCACAGGGCTCATGGGGATGTGTGCCAGGAAGGATGGCCGGGTCTGACCTGGGGCTCTTGGAGGTCGAGGGATGTGGACTTTCTTTCAAGGATAGAGGGGAGGGCCTCTGGGGGCTTTGGACCTGGCATGGGGTGATGGGTTTGGAAATTTAGATGTGAGTTAGGAGCGACTGCTGTACGAGATCCCAGCTGAACCGAGGCTGGGCCAGGGCAGCGGGAAGTAGTGGAGGAAGGGGCATGACAGGTTCTCAGAGGGTATTGAGGCTTTTCCTTCTCGTGCCTGCCTGACGAAAGACAGCTCCGTCCTCAGGGGCCTGCTGGACTGAGAGTGGACGGGCGTCTGACGGGCCGCCTGGGGGCAGGTGTTCTGGGGTGCAGTGCGTTTGGATGTGAACCTGCTTCCTGACCAGGAGGGGTCAGGGAGTGAGGCCAGGGAGATGAGGGAGCAGGGGATGGGAACTGGACCTTGTGCAGGACATTAGGAGAAATAGGGGGCAGTGTTTGGAAGACCCCACCTGGTGCTCTGGGAACACGGTGCAGGGTGCCCCGGGTGCCTCGGGAGATGGAGGACAGAGGACAGAGGATAAGCTGTGGTGGCCACTCTTGAGCCAAGCAGCAAGTGGTGAGGCAGGGCTGGCCATCGCCAGGGGCCCTGGGGACCGGGGCACACTGGGCATCTTCTCTGACCCTGAGTCTTTGTGCTAAGCAGGGATGTGTAGAGATTTGTTGACTCTATTGTGCTAAAACTCAGTTTTATGTTCTGAACATTTGGCCAGTTAAACTCCACAGTTGCTGTCATTTTTGTAAGCATCACCCGACTGCAGGAACACAGCGATCCTGCATACGACGTGTCCTTCCCAGTCCAGCTTTCTCGCCGGGAGGGCTGTTGCAGATGCGGACACACAGCAAACAGGTCTGGACACACGCATGGAGATGGGACCAAGTCATCTTCTGAGAGGGGAACCTTCCAGAAAGTTGAGGGATCTTCTGAGTTGAGGTCCCCAGGGACTGTGGCAGCCCAGGGCAGGCTGCACCCCGGACGCAACAAGGACTGTAGTCTCAGCCGTTGCCAGTTCGCTGGTACCACTGACTTGAAAAATGAAGACACTTAGCCTGTGGATCTAGTTTCACACGTAGATCTTGACGGCTCCCACAGGCAGTCATTTAGGACATTTTGTGTCTAACATTTCACAGACACTGGAACTCCACCCTGGCAAGGGGCCGTGCTCCTCAGGACAGCAGAGCACGTGTCTGCGTGTCTCTCCAGCCAACCCGTGACCCCACATGGGCTGCGCTCACACTTTCTCCCAAGGGACAATGACCCATTTGTAGAATGATTAACTGTTCCTAAGACTAAAGTGTCCTATTTATAGATATAATTGATCTACTTTTAAGAAAATTTTACCTGGTTTTAATTTAAGAAAGACTCTAGGATTCTGTGTGTCATTATAATAGCTGTCTTTATTTTATTTGCAAATATAGTATTTGATGCAAAGGAATGTCTGTAACACACGTGGTTGCACATCACGATGAAGAGCCCAGGAAACTCTCCTCTGAGAACAGGATGTGACTGGCACCCATGCCCGCCCACCTGAGCCCCGCTGGGCCGCACACCAGGGACCCACGCCTGGACTTGGTGCTGTGGTCTCATTGCTTTAAAAACCGTTTATCACATTTGTGTATTTGCTGAACAACATGTTGTCAGTTTGATAGGTTTTAAGCTTTGAAAAATGGTATCACAGTAGCTCTTCTTGTCCGGAGCTTGTCACATTTCACGAGTGGCCGATTTAACTCCGCATGGCTGTAGTTTGTTCATCTTCACCACTGTGTAGTATTCCACGATGGACCACATCACTGCTCCCTCATTCATTCTCCTGCCGGTGGACTCTGACGTTGTTCCCAGGACTTTGCCATTGAAATGGCACTGGAGTCACCTATTGTTGATTTTCTGCCTGGTCATCTGTCTTTTTTTCATTTTGTTTTTTTTTTTTTAATTTTTAATCCTTTTGTGATGGGCATATTTATACATATTCAAAAGGAAAGAGAACATCACAGTGAACCCCTGGACTGGAGCTGGCTGCGCAGTCACCTGCGTGTGGACGCTTGTTTTGTCTGTTCCTCTGTCCACTTACCCCTCCTGCCGGGATTATTTTGAACCAATGAATTTTTAATGTATTCTGGATGTTAATATTTTGTTATGTGGTTGCAAACATCAGCTAGTTCAAGTCTAATCCTTTTCATCTTTTGCTGCACAGGAGTTCTCAATTTTCATGTCGTTCCACTTATCCTTTTTGATGATTAGCGTTTTGTGTGTGTGTTTAAGAAATAATTTCCCTTCCTAAACTCAGAAGTTTTTCTCATTCTAAAATTCAAAATGCTTTTCACATTTAAGTGGTGACTTACGTGGAGCTGATTAACGTGTAAGGCGTAAGGAAGTGATCTCGCCGGACCTTTTCACATGAGCCCTCCCCAGCCTGCAGCACCACACTTCCACTGGTGAAGGGCCTGCATGCACACACACCGCCGGGCTGCTTCTGGGCTCCGCCCGCTGGTCAGTTTGCTCATTTCTGGGCCCATGTCACGCTGCCTTACCTTCATAATAAGTTTTGACGGGAATTATGCTTTTTGGGAGTTTCTTGGATACGTCTGGCACGTTGTTCTTCCATACAGATTGTAGAAGTGTTTTTTCTAATTTCATGAAAACCCTGTTAGGATTATGATTACAACTGCATCAAATTCAGAGGCCGATGTAAGGAAAACAGTCACCTGCACCATGTTGAGCTTCTCGATGTCTCTGGCTATAAACACGAACTCTCTCTCCATTTGCTTAGGTTTCCTGTTATATCTTTTGACAAAATCTTACAATTTTCTGCAGTAGGTCTTATGCAACTTTCTAAAGATTTCTTTCTGGGTCACATAGTTTTTGTTGCCATTATAAACGGTTTTTTTGTTTGTTTGTTTGAGAGGGAGTCTTGGCTCTCGCCTAGGCTGAAGTGCAATGGCGCGATCTCGGCTCACTGCAACCTCGGCTTCTCAGGTTCAAGGGATTCTCTGGCCTCAGCCTCCCGAGCAGCTGGGATTACAGGTGTGCACCACCACGCCAGGTTAATTTTCATATTTTTCAACAGAGACAGGGTTTTGCCATGTTGGCCAGGCTGGTCTTGAACTCCTGACCTCAGGTGATCCATCCACCTCGGCTTCCCAAAGTGCTGGGATTCCAGGCGTGAGCCACCATGCCCAGCCATAAATTGTATTTCTTTTAAAGTCATGTTTTCTAACTCTTGTTGCTGCTGTATGTGTGCAATTTATTTTTCTACATTGATCTTAGACACCTTGTAGACTATGTGTTTATAGTAACTTTTCTAGGTCTTTAGTTTTACATAGGCAATCATATTGTCTGCAAGCCATGAATGTTTCCTTCTGTCTTTTCGATTCTTAAGGCTTGTATCTTAAACATACTGTGCGTGCTGGGTGATTTTGAATATAAGTGGTGATAGTAGAAGTCCTTGTCTTTTTCCTGACTCCAAAGCAGATGCTTTTAAATTCTGCACAAGACTGATTGACTTTGAGATCCATTCCTGCGTTCAGACGCTTGAAGGAGGCCTAGGATCTCCAAAATGCTGGGGAAGGGCAGAAGGGAGAGGAAATTAAGGGGAGGTCACCCGGGTTGGTTTGTTCTGGGCCTGCCTTTCGCTGGGCAGGGAGAAGGAGGTCCCCCGCTCTCACTTGAGTTGGTTTCCTGATCAATTTCAGAAATTTCCTCCATGTTAGGGCAAAAGAAACAGAAGGACGAGAGAAAGTCGTAGGCACTGCTTCTCTGGAACATTCTATAGTTAGTCACTTCCTTAGTTGATGCCGAGAAGTTTGTGGACAAGTGAGGAGCTGGGAAGGGGCTCCCAAGAGGCCGGCGAGGCCGTGGAGGAAGGTGGGATGAGAGGCTTTTGGCGGCAGGGAGGTTTCAGGCACAGCCCCCCTCAGCCTGGCCCCTGTGGCAGCTGGTCGGGCTGGCTAGGGGAGGGAGGGCTCTGTGCTCTTGTCCACCGAAACACTGGCCACAGGGACGCTGACCTGGGGGGTCCTAAGTTTCCGACGCTGCTGATGTGGGCAGCACAAGGCCGCCGAGGTGTAGCCCAGGCCGGATGGCACGAGCAGGGTGCTGGCATCTGGAGATGGGCCGGCCTCAGCAGGGCTTGCTGTGGCCTCAGTGCCGTCAGGTCTCTTCCTGTGAGAATTCACTGCAGACTCATAGATTTGAACACGTTTGTCGTGTTTTGGTTGCTGCAGCTATTTTTTCACACTTACCCTCAGACGTGCCAGGCCTGGGTTGGGGGCTCTGCAGGTTTGCGATTCCTGCAGCCGTCTCGGTGATATGGGAGTGCTGGGCAGAGGAGGGAGTGGCCCTTGGTCACCCCCACAGACCCAGGTGAGGACAGGCACTCCTGCCTTTGTGCTCAAATGTTGCATTTTCCAAGACCACCCTGGCCCCCCAACACCCCCTGAGCCTATGAAAGCCAAGACCCTAGCGGGTAGATACACAGAAGCAGCTGGACATCGTGAGGAACACGTCAGTGGAAGAAGACACAGACGGTGGGTCATCGAGAGCACACGGGCAGAAGAGCATGCCGCCAGGCACCAGCCGGCCATCGACTGTGGAATGACGCAGAGTTCAGCCTGAGCAGTCAGAGGAGAGTCAGCGGCCGGACTCCAGGGGAAAACCATCTCCCTTCTGGCTCCCCCATCTGCTGAGATCTACTTCTCCTCAACAAAACCCTGCACTCATTCTCCAAGCCCACGTGTGATCTGATTCTTCTGGTACACCAGGGCAAGAAACCCCGGGATACGGAAAGCCCTCTGTCCTTGTGATAAGGCAGGAGTCTAATTGAGGTCGTTAACACAAGCCGCCCACAGACAGAAAGCTAAGAGAGCACCCTGGAACACGCGCCCACTGGGGCTTCCCCGTGGACATTTGCCCCTGGACACTGCCGTGGAGTCGGAGCCCCAAGCTTACCCATCTGTCTGCTCCCCTCGAGGTTTGCGCAGCGGGACACTGAAGAAGCGGGCCACTCCCCCATTGCACGCCCTGCGAGGGGTCAAGGGAACCTTTCCCGTTTCATTGGGAATCTTCGGCCTGACGAGGTGTTCCAGGCTCGTGTGGAGCATTTTCTATCCTGGACCTAGAATTAGCCACTTTCTGGAGTCCTGGCTCCTTTTTGTGGAAAGGAAGTTTAGGTTCCAACGCAGGATCTAGGAATGTGCGTCCTTAATAGGGTGGCCTTATTTCTAGGTTCTTTCAACAGATAGTCTTGAGAAATGCATTTTCAAATTCAGGACTTAACATACCATATCTCCTGTTTCTTCTTTCCATGCCCAAAATGCTGCTTCCCTGTGACGTAACGTAATTACTCATGCTCTCTCTCGCCTTATGTGTACAATTGTCCTAGAATAAAACACCAGAACCGAAAATGTGATTCCCACAGCAGGTTAAGGGTTTTTCATCTCTTTGTGACTTTATGCTGTGCAGGTTCCACTGGGTAATTTCTGTGTTCTGAAGTCACTTGAGTGTGTCGCTGTGTGGTTGTGTGAGTTGATGCAGCCTTTTGGGGAAGGAATCTGGTAGAATCGACTGAAATTGAAAACACACCCGTCACTTCAGCAGCTTCTCTCCAGGAGTCTGCACTGCGTTCTGCAAGGGAGAACATGGGCGCATGAGGAAAGATCCACGTGGCCTGGCAGACAGATGGGTGTTTACTGCACCATTTTCCTACTGCCCTCCCCTCAGAGAGGAAGCCGAGTGGTGGCTGACTGGTTGTGGCTCATCCGTGGATGGTTCTGTGGCTGTTTCAGGCACCATGCCTGTGTACCAGCTCCTTGGAACCATTCTCCTAAGTGAGGAAAGGAAAAGAGGCAGTAAAAATTACGTGGTGGTGAGATCTGAAACAGTGACACGAATGCCTTATGTATGAGCACAGGACTCACAGCAGCGGGAGATGCACGGAAGGACACGTGCCTTGTGGTTTATATCTGGGGTAGGGGAGAGGAGGGGAAGGGAGGGGCAGGAAGCAGCTAGCCAAAATACCTTTTACATTGTATTATTTTTTATTTTTATTTTTTGTGGATTAACAGGCACTTTCTTTTTTAAAAATTTTAAGTTTAGGGGTACATGTGCAGGATGTGCAGGCTTGTTACACAGGTAAACATGTGCCATGAGGGGTGGCTGCACAGATCATCTCATCACCTAGGTATTAAGCCCGGCATCCACTAGCGATTCTTCCTGACGCTCTCCTTCCTTCCCCTCCCCCACCCCCCCAGTCCCCAGTGTGCACCGTTCCCTGCCATGTGACCCTGTGTCCTCATCATTCAGCTCCGCCTTATGAGTGAGAACATGCAGTATTTGGTTTTCTGTTCCCGTGTTTGTTTGCTGAGGATTATGGCCTCCAACTCCATCCATGTCCCTGCAAGAGACATGATCCAGTTCCTTTTTATGGCTGCATAGTATTCCATGGTGTATATGTACCGCATTTTCTTTACTCAGTCTATCACTGATATGCATTTGGGTTGATTCCATGTCTTTGCTATTGTGAATAGTGCTGCAGTGAACATACGCATGCAGGTATCTTTATAATAGAATGATTTCTATCCCTTTGGGTATATACACAGTAATGAGGTTGCTGGGTCAGATGGTATTTCTGTCTTTGGGTCTGTGAGGAATCACCACACTGTCTTCCACAGTGGCTGAACTAACTTACACTCCTCCCGCCAACAGTGTAAAAGTGTTCCTGTTTCTCCCCAACCTCGCCAGTACCTGTTATTTTTTGACTTTTTAGTAATAGCCATTCTGACTGGCATGAGATGGTATTTCATTGTGGTTTTCATTTGCATTTCTCTAATGATCAACGATGTTGAGCTTTTCTTCATATGTTTGTTGGCCACATGTGTATTTTTAAAAGAAGAGTCTGTTCATGTCCTTTGTCCACCCAAAAAGGCTTTTTAGAGAAGACTGGCCCTGAGAAAAACTTCACGTGTGATCCCATCCCATTTATGTAAAAATGGGTGTGTGCAGATGCATGAAATGACAGTCACCTGCATTTTAACTGTGGGCACTGCAGTGTTCTGGGTTTTTAGTGAATTTTCTTTCTTTAAAGGATGGTTGGATTTTTTTTTTTTTTTTTTTTTTTTTGACGGAGTCTTGCTTTGTCACCAGGCTGGAGTGCAGTGGCGTGATCTCTGCTCACTACAACCTCCACCTCCCAGGTTCAAGCAATTCTCTGCCTCAGCCTCCCGAGTAGCTGGGATTACAGGCACTTGCCACCATGTCCAGCTAATTCTTTGTATTTTTCGTAGAGATGGGGTTTCACTATCTTGGCCAGGCTGGTCTTGAACTCCTTTGTGATCCACCCGCCTCAGCCTCCCAAACTGCAAGGATTACAGGCACGAGCCACCTGCCTGGCTGGACGGTTGGAATTTTTATACCAAAACGTACTTTAAAAATTACCTATTAGAAAAAGAGCAATACAGCTGTTTTACTGTGGGGAAAAGAGGACCTGCAATGAGATGAGGTCTGCAGGGTGCTTGGCCGGCCTGTCCCAGACAAGCCTTGTAGCAGGGACTGGGGGCAGGTAGGCCGTGACATGAGGTACCGTGGCCCCGCCTCCGCTCCATGGGGGGTCACGGTGGAGCGCCTCAGGCATCAGTGTGACTTGGTTAGTAGGATTCAGGCCAAAACGTTTCAGAAATGGTGTCTCAAGTTGTATAAGGGCAGCTGTGTGCCAGGACAAGCCTGGGGCAGTGTCTGCTCTTGCTGGTGTCTGGACATTCTTTGCCCTTCCCAGGGAGGACCCAGATCCCTGTTTCTCTGGCACTCACCTGCCTGGCTGAGGAAGAGGGCGGAGCATTGTCAGGTTTTCCTGTCTTCTCCGCCTTTGAGAAAAACTACTCCTTAGTGGGAAGTATTTCCTAGGCTTTATTTGGCGGCGTGCTGGGGAACTTATAAATTACTGCCTTCCTTTGCCATCACATAATTCTTATATTAATGCTTCTTGTGCAAAAAGAAAGGGAAGCTGCTACCGTGCTTTATTAGGACTTTCCAGGTGGTCCAGGTTTTTAAAATCCCATTTCCATAGATTAACTTATCAGTAGTGAAAACAACCACTGTGCACATAATAAAATTGATGATTACTGAATGCCGATGATAAAAAAAAAATGCCCGCTTTAATCACCGCTGAGCTCAATGGAATAAGGAGAAATGCGAATCTTTCTGAGGTGTTCGTGTTTGTTTCAAAGCCACAACGAGCGCCACTGCTGTTGCTCTCAATAGTGTGCAGGGCTAAGTCTTGATCAGTTTTCCAAAATGAACACGTTTGTGAAAGACCCCGTCGGTCATGTGCGTGGTGCCGTCTGGTGCCCTCAGCAACCCTGTTGGTTAAAGAGTTGAAGTTCAGAGAGATTAAATGACACCCCTAAAGATCAACAGTCAACGAAGGACTGAGCTGGAATCAGGCTTAACTGGTTTAAGTAAATATCCAGTGCTTTCCCCACAGGAATGGGTGGCTTTTCACTTAATCAACCAGATGGCCGTGGTTTGAGCCCGTCTTAATGGCTGTGAACTGTATGGAAAATGGATATTGTGGAATTCAATTAGAGGCCTCACCTTCCTTCCTGGCCCCTCCTGCTGTGGTCGAATTCTGTTAATTGCAACTAAATCTTGTTCCCCAAGTGCTGGCCATGAACAGCCTTGTCTTAAAAGCAAGGCCAGGATGGCACATCGCCAGCAGTCAGCGGCAGCGTTTATAGGTGTCGTCCTGCAACGGGCTCACCGGTCACGCTGGTGCTGTGTAACACGCACGCTCGCCTTGCACCGTCTGTCATGAAATCCTGGCGCTATCACACGCTCCTTCCTTGCCTTACATGTGCGCATTTATGCTGAGTTTGGAAAGGAGCTGCCGTTTGTTCCAGCAGGAGTCAGCCAGGTCAATCTCTGGGAGGCCCAGATAAAGCCGAGTGCCTGGCACACAGAGGGCTGGAGACAAACAGCCCTCGGAAAGATAATGGGTTTGCCTGACACTGGGCCTGTGAATCATAACAGGATCCAAGGGCTGGAGCAAGTCCAGGAATTGGCAACGTCCCTCGTTGTTCATCACCACGCTTCAAAGCTCAGAGTGCAGACTACCTGAAATTAAATGAATCAACTCTTCACTCGCCAAAAATCACCTCCTTTTACTTACTCTTCAAAATAGAGGAAAGAAAAATTTTATAAAAACAAATGATAAGCGCAAAACCCAGGTTTTAAACTACCTCTTCTTAGACAGAAACAGCACAGGATGAAGTGAAAGGTGCCCACCTTCCATGGGTAGCCCACATTTCATGGCTGGTGATGCAGGAGGGATCCTTCTTAGCCTGACAAACTGGCATACTCTGTGTGCTTAGGAATTCATAGCGTGGTGTTTTAGACTCCAAATCAAAATCACTGGTGAGGACATTTAGAGAAGTCCCTGAGGTTAGATACAGCAAAAGAGGCAAAACCCAATGTGGATCAGGAGCTGTACATGTGCCTGTGTATGGGCGTGTGTGTGTGCATTTGCATATACACACGTGTGCATGTGTCTGCTCATGTGTGTGCCTGTGTGCATGCATGGGTACATGTGTGTTTGCAAGGGTGTCTGTGTGCATGTGCCTGCACACGTGTGTGCCTGTGTGTGCATGGTTACATGTGTGTTTGCATGGGTATTTGTGTGCATGTGTCTGCTCATGTGTGTGCCTATGTGCGTGTGCATGGGTACATGTGTGTTTGCATGGGCATTTGGTGTGCATGTGTATGCATGTTTGCGTGCATGTGTATGCATGTTTGCATTCATGCACACACATGCATAAGGGCATGCGTACACATGCCTGCACACATGTGTGCCTGTATGGGTGCCTGTGTGCACATGACTGTGCTTATGGGAACATGTGTTTGCCTGTGCACGTGTGTGAATGTGTGTTTTATGTGCATGTGTGTGTTTTGCATGCCTTGTGCACGTGTGTGCATGTGTGTATTTGTGTGCACATGTGTTTTGTGTGCATGTGTGTGCATATGTGCATTGTGCACATAACTGTGTGCCTATGGGCACGAATGTTTGCATGTGCACATGTGTGCATGCATTTGTGTGTACATGTGTGCACGTTTGCCTGTGCCCATGTGTGTGTGTGTGCACCTGTGCATTATGTGTTTGCATGTTCGTGTGTGCAGGTGTGTTTGCATGTGTGCATGTGTGGGGGTGCATGTGTGCATGTATGTGCATGCACATGTGTCCCTGAAAGTGGACTATATTCACGCCTCTCTTACATAGGCCAGTAGGGGTTATCCTGGCTTCTGGGCCAGAGCAGGTCAAACAGTGTTGATGACCACAAGCTTCCCGTGCGCCTCAGCTGCCCGCCCCTGCCATGGGCCAGAACAGATGAAACCCAGAGCTCATGCTGCCAGTCTGTGCTCAGTTGCAGGTTGACATTATAGGCATGCAGCACTTAAATAAAAACCTAAATCATCAGAAATTACAGAATAAATGTTCTGTGCCTGGTAATGGTGAGCAATTTATCTGACATTTGATTCCAGTTTGCCATTTACAAGGTAATTTCACAAGTCTCCTCTGTTGTCCTGATCAGACTGGGAGGAGAGCTTGGTGAAGCAGGAGGCTTAAGTCACTTGGGAGAGACCAAGGACCCCAAGGAAACAACCTGATCTCCTCCAGGAAACTGACCTGGTGTGGCCTCTGTGTGACCAGTGACCCGAGCCCTGTGGTCTGTGGGGTGGCATCTGCCTGACCAGGTTGTCCAGAGGATTCCAGAAGAACCCTGACCTTGAAGACTGCAGCTCCCTGTCCCGGCTGGCAGGTGACGGAGCGATGGTGCAGACACCCATGCGTGCTCTTGGACGTTTAACGGAAACACACACTGGGACGGGCCAGGGGTGCAGAGGGGAGAAACACAGTCTCCGTCCTGGACGGTGGCCAGGAGGCACAGACAGGAACGCTGATGCAGATCACAGCGTGTGCCACTGAAACACACAGCCACCCCTGCTAGCCCAAGACACAGGAGGATCTGAGTCAGTCACAATGAGGAGGTCAGGGCTGGAATCCCAGAGGAGAGCATTCTCGCTCCGAGATTTTAAGAGAAAGTGGAGTTAACAGCCAGAGAAATGTTGAGGTCTGGGTGGGTTGGAGGCTTCTAGACTCACGATGGGGCGTGTGGTGTGAGAGTATGAGGTCATAGCCTGTTAGGGAAGCCCCGTGGCAGCCAATAAGGAGGCGTGTGTGCAGGCACGTGTGTGCAGGCAGGTGTGTGTGCATGTGTGTCTGTGTGTGCACGTGTATGAGTATGTGCGTGTGTGTGTACGTGTGTGCAGGCACCTGTGTGTATGTGTGTGTGCACAGCAGTCTGTGGTCCGTGAGTAGAAATCTTACGCAAGTGGAAATACTGATCAGGCCTAGGGAGTAAATGGCTGTAAGACGAGGGCTCTTTCGGTGTTTGCTGCCTCTGTTTGGCGCTCATCACGTTGTGGCTGTCCGACATGTGTTTGTGCGTACGCACAGTGCGTATCCATTCCACAACAGCCGAGATTCCTCCCCGAGCACATGATTCTAAGCACCACTTCCCTCTGCACCCACCGTTTCGTGGACTTGCCTTTGGAACAGGCTGTGGGACCAGGGCGTGCTGATGGGGCCTCTCTCACCCGGGCTGCTCGGCTCCTTTCTCATGCGTCTGTCACATGCACCACGTGTGGTACCATATTGAATAGACGAACTCTGTTTTTGCCCTCCTTTCTAACTGTGGGCTCTTCATCTTAAGAAATCGTTTCAGCCGGGCACCGTGGCTCATGCCTGTATTCCCAGCACTTTGGCAGGCTGAGGCGGGCCGATCATGAATTCAGCAGATCGAGACCACCCTGGCTAACACGGTGAAATCCCGTCTCTACTGAAGATACAAAAACTAGCCGGGCGTGGTGGCGGGCACCTGTAGTCCCAGCTACTCGGGAGGCTGAGGCAGGAGAATGGCGTAAACCCGGGAGGCGGAGCTTGCAGTGAGCCGAGATCGTGCCACTGCACTCCAGCCTGGGCACAGAGTGAGACCCCATCTCAAAAAAAAAAAAATGAATTAATTAAAAAAAAAGAAATGGTTTCTTACCTCTCTGAATCTCCTGTCGCCTAAGGCAATAGTGCCTGGAAGAGAGGGCAGAGTCAGCATTTTGTATTTGTTTTGAACTGAGCTGCGTCGTGTCCTGGTTTAAGAAGAGAATGAATTTCGTATTTTAAATCTGTAAGTTTGGCTTTGGGCATTAAACACTGAATACAGGGAAGCATTTTGTTGTTGTGTCAGAATGTCTCAGTTACCAAGATGAGAATGGTGCCAACAAAGTGGCTTCAAAAATGGTTGACTTTTTATTTTTATACAAGATTGAGGAAGGAACTATTCTGACATAAAGTCAAGCTAGAACGTCACAATATGTGGACCAGCCTTAAGCTAGATGCCTCTTAAGATAACTTAATCCAGTGTGGATTGAATGAAACTCTTTTTTTTATATATATCAGTTACTCTGTTCCCAGATTTTGCTACCAGAGTTGGTGGCTGTCACCAAAACCTTCATCCTGGTTGACACAAGGCTGTGCATTGGATGAACACTGAAAACTCTACCCAGCCCTGGGACGTTCCATCCACATAACCCGTGAAGGCAAATGCTACATGCAAAGGTTTGTGATCACGTGTCCTGCCTTTGAATCAATGGACTTGTGCAGGAATTTTTTGGCAGGTAGCTCTGTCCAGTATTTTAAGAAGGACACGAACCTGTACCAAGGTCTGTTAAACCTGATTAAAGAGGAGATCAATTCCATGTTGTAAATTGTCCTTTGCACATGAATGGAAGTTGTGTGGCTAGAGCCTGTCAGCCTGAGTAGTCTTCAGATTGTCAGCAATGCCAGACAAGGCCACGTCTTTCTCATCTCTGCATGCTCTGCACACAACAGGTGACAGATAAATGTGTGTGCGCTTTGGGAGGGTCACGTAATGCGGGGAGGGGAACTGTTTGCATCATACGAACACTAACAACTCCTGTGGATTTGGGGATTTGATGAACATGTGTTCAGAGCATGTGTGTGCATGTAGACCCGCTGCAGGCCTGCACCTACCTGCCCCCCACCCCCGCCACACACGTTCTTTAGAAATGCAGACATGGGATATGGCTTCATTTACGACTGTCCCAACCGGAAGGCATCGGGTGGCAATGTCTGGTGCGTGGGGCTTGCCTTTCCTCCTGACCCTGGACAGACTCACAGATAAGAGCATCTAATTTCATGGGTCACAGGTCCCCTAGCTAGGACTTTCTACTGCAATGTCAAATTTATAGTCCTGCTAAAGACTCCTTCTCCTGGGAACTTCCTCAATCTGAGAGAAAAGGGAACGAGTAACCCGTTCATGCCCAGAAAGCACCTGGAAGCACAGGGATGCCGCTGGCCGTGAGAGGCAGTGATGACGTGGCCGTGAGCGGCAGTGATGACGTGGCCATCAGTGGCAGTGATAACATGGCTGTGAGCGGCAGTGACGACGTGGCCTTCTGCTGAGGGGCTTCTCACATGGGCTCCCTTGACTCCAGGGTTACACCCTGTGTAGCCAGCACTCCCTGTGAAATTAAGCATCCCACAAAAGTGTGGGGAAAACCAGTGAGGATGCTGCCATTTGCCGATGAGCAATTGATGGTGAATTCTTCTGCAGCTCACAGGCGGGTCTTATCAGTTCGTGATTTCAGTCCTGACGGCTCTGAAAAAGCCGCCACGTTCCGGCTGTGTGATTTTGGTTGAGCTATTATGGAGCGGCATTGGAATCCCACTCCCACCACTCTCTGGCTGTGATTTTGCCTGAGCTATGATAAAATAGGATTTTAGAGTTTCCCTCGGAGGCTTGGTAAGAGAATCAAACTGGGAAATGAATATGAAGGGCATGGCCAAGCATCTGGTGAGTGACAGACAGGGTAGAGGGGCTGGCAGTGGGTTCCTCCACTGAAACCACCACTGCAGGAGCAGCACCGAGAGGAGGGGCTTCTGCAAGCCTGGGGACCCCAGAGGCCTTTGTGGCTTTCCAAGCCATTCTTGGTGGCAGAGCGAGGCTGGCACATATGCTGCTGGGCCCCAGGCACGCTCTGAGCACCTTCCAGGCACTGTCTCAGGAGAGCCTTGTAAAGGAGGAAGGCCCACAGTGCCAGGCAGCAGATGGGGAGACTGAGGCTTAGGGAGCTCATGCCCTGTGGGCAGGTGTCAGGCTTAGGAGGTGGGAGTAGCAGCCTTCCCAAGAGAGGAGCCCCACAGAGGCTTCCACATGCCCCCCCGGAAGCAGGAAGGGCCCAGGCAGGGCCCTCTGATCCACTCTGAGTCCTGGTCTGGCAGAGGCATGAGTGGGTCCCTCAGGGAGAGTGACATTGACACCGCAGGGGCTGCTGTAGGGAGGGAAAGGCTCAGGTCAGGACCCAGGAAGTTTGTTTTGCAGCTAATTTTTCCATATTTGTTTAATCTGTCACCCAGGGTCATTGGTCAGGCTGCTCTCAGAGTCCGTGTTCCAGTGATGGGCTGCCTGGGATGGGGAGGAAGGCAGCCTGCATCCTTCACAGAGAGAGGAGTGCCATGGACAGGAGGCCTCGGGTGCAGGAGCGTGGCCGGGTCGGCTCCCAGGACAGGGCGCTCACCCGCAGCACTGCTCCGGAGGTCCGGAAATTAGTCTCATCCCAGGGCAGTCCTCTGCTCAGGCAGCCGCATCGCAGGCCTGGCTCCTTCAGAGAGGGGGTCCCAGACACCGCGCAGCCCCTTTGTTGGCTGGGATTTGATCCTGCTCAGTTAACCCTGGAGGGAAGTCATTCATCCAACAACTGGAGGCCTCTGATTGTTCAGTCAGAGTCAGTTTAAGTCTTAAGACAACTCTGACACAAGTTTTACAATATCTTAATTTCTCTGAAAACATGGACACTTACTTTCAAATGTTTTAACAGAGAGCCAGTACTTTCACTGTTGTTACTGGTGTTCTGCACTATTTTCTCTGTACAAACCACTGCAATGGTGCATGACTGGGGTCTCCAGTTTCCCTGTGAAGTGGACTCAACACAGGGTGCTCACAGAACAGCCTGAGAGTGGAGCCTTCTGTGTCCTCACTGTGTGGGCCCAGGGGCTTGCAGGTGCCTCACCAACACCTGATCGCACAATGTTTTTTATCCACTCACTTTGAAAGAGTCATTCCAGGACAATTGTATTAGCTGTCGTAGAAACAACTACTTTTCCTTCATATACTCATATAGCAATGTTTCACAAAAGTTGTTAATTCAGAAAGTATTTGGTGCTTTCTATGGGTCTAACTCATAATGATTGGTTGACATAATTGCAACAGGCATAGACCATCTGGGACGTAACTCTCGGTCAGCACACAGCCCTACTGAGGAGATCAGGGGTATGTGGGCACTACAGGAATGCCCCTAAGTGGTGAAGCTTCCAGAATACCACTGACACCAGGCCCTGGGATCACAGAGGAACCAAAGAGAACATGTAATGAAGAGAACTGGATAAGGAGACGCCAAGTAAGAGAGCTTTACCTGTCACCACCATCACCATCATCCTCATCACATTCACTGTCATTACTATCTTTGTCATCACCATTATCACTGTCGTTATCACCATCACCATCATCACATTCATGTCATCACCATCATCGTCCCATTCATCACTGTCTTTATCACCACCATCGTCACCATCATCACCACATTCATCACTCTTTATCACCATCATATCATCACCACATTCACTGTCATCACTATTTTGTCATCACCATTATCACTATCATTATCACCATCACCATCATCACATTCACTGTCATCACCACCACCATCACCATCATCACCACATTCATCACTGTCTTTATCATCATCACCATCATCATCATTACCACATTCACTGTCTTCACTATCTTTGTCATCATCACCACCATCATTACCACCATCACCACTACCATCATCAACATCACCAATGCTAATAACAGTTTTGAGCATTTACATTAAGTTCTGTGTTAAACACGTTACATGGAGTATTTTAGTTCTTCCAAAACTCTAGAAGATGCCAAAGATCTTGTTTATTGTTTCCATCTCATAGATGATGAAGCCAAAATCTAGAGAAGCCAAGTGACTTTCCCATAGTTGTCGTCACTGTCATCATCACCGTCACCACCATTATCATCACCGTCATCATCATTCTCATCACATTCACTGTCATCAATATCTTTGTCATCACCATCATCACCAGGTGAGAAGCAGTTCTCACCTGGTGAGAAGCTGTTCTACCATGTAATAGTCTTCCTCCCAAAGTGTTACTGCCACGATTGACTAGTTTGAGGAACAGAATCATAAGAAAGTCAGGCACCTTGCCAGCCTAGGTCACACAGCTCTAAGGTGTGGGAGCTGTAACGGGAGGCCAGTTTTATCTGACCCCTGCCCACAGTCTTTCTGCTTAGTCTTCCTTTCTCACGCAGCTGCCCCTCTTTGGAAAAATTCTTAGGCTCTGAGTTCCCATTGCCCCAAATACCCTGTCTTGCATCTTAGAGACCCTTATAAACTCAACCCTTCCTTTGCCTTGCTCCAGACCAAAGAGGATCACAGCCCAGCAGCAAAAGTGCTTTGGGTGACACCAGGGCTCTAAGAAAGGAATCATGGCGATGATGTTGGTGACAACTATTGTTAGAGCTAACCATGACCCTGGCTCTTTATCAAGATGTTTATGTATATCATTCCCCAAACTTCCATTTCCTTGAGGTTGATTTTAATTTCACAAGTGAGAAAGTGGAGAGAAAACCCATCCCATAGCAGAGCTGGGATGCAAACCCAGACCTATCTGATTCCAACGCCTGTGGTCTCAACCAGTGGTTCTGCCTTTCTAATTCCAGAACAGGGGCCACCGTTGGTTCCTCCAAGAGGTCCAGGCCTCCTGCATGGGAAGACCCTCATGGAAGGGAAGGAGAGGGTTTGAATCGCGATGCTGATCTCCCAGTGTGAAGGCGTCACTTCTTCCCCGGGCATCAGGGTGTTTCTCATACCCACCATGTTAGCTCAGTTGGCACAGAAAATTTTGGATCCCATTTGTCCAACCCAGAATCTGAGATCTGAGTGTGAAGCCTGAGCCCACCCTGGGCTCTAAGATGCTTGCTGGAACCTGACACCCTACTCATTCCCCGCGAAGCTGGGTCCTGCCTCTCTTACCCTTCTGCTGCTGCTGTCTGGCATTTGGTAAAGAGAAAACAGAGCAATAGGCTTTGTGCCACTGCCTCACACACCAAGCACTCGCCACTAATCACTTGTCTGACTGCCTACCCATCAGCTACACAGAACTTCCCCAGCAGCCTGCTGGGACCACACCGGACCCAGCCACATGGGGCACTCCACTCACACTCCCTGGCACCCTACCCGACCCGGTACTGGCTTCTTTGTGCTTTCACACACACATATGTGTGCATGCACACACACAGTCACACACAATTGCTCACATGTATCTACTCACATACATTACACTCATATACTCACATACATTAACACACATGTACACATTCTCACAGGATAGTCACACATTCTTTCACAACCACACACTCATTTCCACATGTACACACAATCACACCATACAATACATGCACACACATTCACACACTCACACACTCACACCTTCCTTGTAGCCCATGCCCTCCTGAAGAGAACAACATAACTTGTTCCTCTTCTGCCCCCAGTGACAGGGCCAGTTCCAGGCATATGGAAGGTGCCCAATACATCATTGTTTAGTTGAAGTAACTAAGTAATGAGGTTATTTATTTCAAGTAAAGATAAAGGCAAGTGTTCAAATGAGTATTGTCTTTCAAAATGCTGTTTTTGGAAAGTCTTATGTTTGGTTGAATGATGGCCAACAAACTTTTGAAGTTCAGTTATTCAATAAGATGGCAATTTTGGGCATCTGCTATGCTCAAGGAATTGAATTAAGAGCCAGGTGTTCAGAGATGGTCAGTATGACTCTGCCTGTCCCAGGACCTCATGTTCTTTAGGACCAAGGTATGAAGTTAAAGACAAAACCAGCTTCTTCATTTTATTTTCACATCTTGTAGGTCAAAATTGTCTTTGGAATCCCAGGTCTCCAGGTTGCTAGGATGCTTGGAGGTCATGTCGGAGATAGGAATTCTGTCTCACTCACAGGGCAGCATGACTCTGCTCCATCACTTTCTGAGACGAGGAGCTCAGTGTGGCCCACAGGGTCTTGTCGCTTCACAGAGCCCATGACTCTTGTGCATGATATTTGGTTCTCAGCGATGAAAGGATGTTTAGGAAAACAAAGCATGTGGCAAAAGGACAGAGGATGACATGAGGGAGGCATGCTGTGCTCCTGGAGCCGACGTCAGAGGAGGAGCTGGTGACGTGTCTGAAATCGGTGTGCAGCCTCCGAGGCAAGCTCTGTGCTGGGCGTGATTATTACACACCGTGCTGGTTATCCATCGCTATGTAGCAATGTTGTCACAAATCTAGGGCCTTCAAATGCACATTTGTTATTGCACAGTCTCTGTGGGACAGGAATCTGGGCACAGCTCACTGGGTTCTCTGCAGGGCTGCCATCAAGGTGCCTTCCAGGAATGTGCTCCCATCTGGCAGCTCGACTGGAAAGGGACTTGCTTCTGAGCTCATCGCCTTGGCAGTGTTCTGGCCCTGGCAGGGGCCGGGCTGAAGACCTGGGTTTCTGGCTGGTTGTCTGAAGGCTGCTTCCAGTTCTTTCCCATGTGGGCCTCTTTCTTGGCTGTTTTCATTAAAACCATCAGGGCAGAAAATGCTGTAGCAAGACCGAAGTTGCAATTTTACATAACTTAAGTCACACAAAGGACATCCCATCCCTTTTAACATGTTCTATTAGTTGGAAGCAAGTCACAGGTGAATGCCACGTTCAGAGATGATTCTTGTGTATGAAAGATCACAGATGCCAGGGCATCCTAGGAAGCAATAGGATGGGGCATGGAGTGAGTGTGGTGGCTCAGGAAGCTAGTGGGTGGTGCGGGCTTGAGTGCTGTGCCAAACGTGGCAATGAAGAGCTTTCCACTCACCCCACAATGGATGATTCTTGTGGGTGTTGGAAGAAAAGTCAGACATTTCCATCAACTTCAAAGGAAGGCAGAAGGGGAAAGCTGCAGGCAGCACAGCCCTTGTCTCCTGCCAGGCTTTGTGCTATCAGGAGGAGGGCTCACTGGCTGCACCCACAATGTAAAGAAACACCATGTTCTGACTCATGGTTTGGGCTCGTTCTCTTGGGACTCAATTTATCAAAATCTCCCTCAAAAACTCATGAAGTAGTTACATTACAACCTAGTCTCACCTTTTGTTGATGATTAACAAATGTTTGTTAATGATGGTTAATAGCAACAACATAGACTGGAAACTCCCAGGCTTCTTCCTTCTAAGGTTCCACATACATCCTAAATGTTTTCCTGGAAAACCAGAGTGTTAATAAATAACATCACTTATGAGTGAGCTGCAATATCTCATTTACCAGCCAAGTGGCCCCTGGTCAAGAGTGGATCCACAGTAATTTACACAGGAGGAAGAAGTGAAATGCACAGTGGGTGTTCCTTGCAAAGCCCGTGTTCAGCATGTTCTGTTGATTGATGGAAACATGGTAGAGGAGCCCAAGGGAAGGGAAGAGAGAGACAACAGACAACGTCTCTCAGAGGTGAATTTCCAGGTTTAACTTTTTCCCCTTTTCTCAGAGAAAGCTTTCCCAGATTGACAACTTCATGCGCAGATACTGATCATCATACATGTGTGTTAATTAATATTGTTTCAGTAATATAGGAATGGAAATAATTAACTGTTCAGAGGTTAACTGGACATTGCATGTAGGTGTTTTAACTTGAGGAATATGGAGGTAGAGATAAGTGATTTTCAACCCTAGAAGAAGTAAAATGTTTACATAACATTTTATCTCAGTCCATGCATTGCCTTTCCTCCTAAGGTGTTGGTATTGTTCCCAGAGTGAAGGGACACACTCATTTATGTCCAGTCTAATGAGCTGTCAGTCTTAGATCCAAAAGGGGCAAATTTAACTTGAAGGGTCCATCCTACATTTAGCACTGATAAGAACAATAACTTATATATGCATGACAGTGGAGGGGCCACAGCAACACTATAAAACAGAAAAAAATGTTCAGCTTTATTTACGGTGTGCTTCCTGTATTTCAGGAAGGTGAGGTGGGGCTTACAAAGGCTCAAACATATCACTATATTCTTTCTGCCCACTTGTTCTTTACGGCTGGTGACACTGCATCGCATCCCTCAAACTCTACTCTTCTCAATACAATTCATTGCTTCAGCTCCATCTGCTCCCATCAGCTGTGTCAAATGAACAGGGTATGAGATCAAACGAGAGGCATGAGTTGAGGATAATTCTCAGGTTCCTACCTGGGGATTGGGTACCTGGTGGTTGTTGCCACTGATTGACACAATGAAATCAGAATTAGAGCAAATTTAGGGTGAAAGGTGGTTAGTTCATTTTTGCAGTGGTGGCCATTGAGGTGGGAAGTGTCAATCATGGATAAAGCAAAGGGGTGGATGTGAAGGAGGTGAAGATGAAAGGAATGAAAAGGCTCAGAAGCAGAACCCATCCTCACTGGGCATCAGTGATAATGAGTAGTTCCAGGAGACTGGGCCAGTCAGCAGTGAGAAGGGAATGGTCAGCAGTGAAGATGGGAGGTCAATAGTGAGAAAGAAATGTTCAGTAGTGAGGATGAGGAGGCCAACAAGGAGGATGGGGAGTCAACAGTGAGGATAGGAGGTCAACAGTGAGGATG
>NC_045438.1:20649956-20689916 GCF_002776525.5 Piliocolobus tephrosceles
GAGGATGGGGAGTCAACAGTGAGGATAGGAGGTCAACAGTGAGGATGGGGAGTCAACAGTGATGATAGGAGGTCAACAGTGAGAATGGGGAGTCAATAGTGAGGATAGGAGGTCAACAGTGAGGACGGGTGGTCAACAGTGAGGACAGGTGGTCAACAGTGAGGGTGAGAGGCCAACAGTGAGGATGTGGAGGTCAACGGTGAGGATGGAGTTGTCAACTATGGCTAATACAGTAGACAAGCAAAAAATGCTAAGGACTTAAACGTCTGTATCAAGTATTTGAATATGGAGTTACTTTTTCCAGCATGTTTTGGTGAAATGGGGGTTGGAGGATTGTTCTGGAGGTGGAGTCTAGACTAATATGGGTGAGAAATCATGGCTGATAGGGAAGCAGTAACACACAGAAGCCACCTTCTTTCTGAGTCTGTGGCCCCCTCTGTCCTGGTCCTCATTAACATTAACTGTGATGAATTCTCCTCTCTCTTCTGATTCCCTCTTCACTTTTCTCACCCCTGGTGTCCATTATGAGGAACATAAAGAGTTTTCCTGTCTTCAAGGAGATGCTGGTCGGGAAACACCCTTCTATCACTGTTGCTCTGAAATCATTACCCCTCTAAATACTACTTAACTCTGTTACCAAAAAATCCCTAATATATGCTACGTGTATTAGACATATAATAGATACTTATTGTGTGCTTATTGTAGAGTGGGTGGAAATTTAACCCACTTCTGGACACAGAGCTGGGCGCTCGTCCTTGTGCCCTCCTGAACACGAATTACAATGGCATCTGTTCTTATCCTTTGTGAAAT
Organism: Piliocolobus tephrosceles; assembly: GCF_002776525.5. NCBI lineage: Eukaryota > Metazoa > Chordata > Mammalia > Primates > Cercopithecidae > Piliocolobus > Piliocolobus tephrosceles. Next base: position 20,650,767 of record NC_045438.1, read on the forward strand.
GCTGAAGGACTTATTGCACCTTGATATCTTGATAGCAGCAATGACTCTCTCTCTCTTTTTGGATAATACTTTATGGATCTTTACATTTTATATTCCTTTTGAGGATTTTAATTCTGCAAATGTGAATTGAAATTTCGAAAAATGTTTGGTTCAGCATTGCAGGTGAACTGCTTTATAGCAAGGGAATTTTCTGGGACCAGTCAGCTCCCTGAAGTAGCAAGATTTAATCACCTACAACCATCAGTGTTGGTGCTGAAAGTAAAAAGGCCTTCCTGGGGGAGATATCCCAGAGGATTCCAGGCCTGGCTGAACCCCAATGTGACCAAGAGGGTCAACTGTCTTGCAAATTCTTAAACCCTCTAGTGCTTCCTGGTATCTGGCCAAAGGCTCCGGGGAAATCCCAAGAGAATGAGAATGGTTGTTGATCTTTGACACCCCCAATCTTACGCATCCTAGCAGGGGAAGAGATTCAGGCCACAATAGAACAGATCTGCCTTTGTCAGCTGGATACGTCACTGGTGGGGTGAGGATGGATAGGTCAGTGGGCTCAGTGTCCTCCACCATGAAGTCCAGACAATGACGCCCACCTTTTGGGGCTAAAGCAAGGTCTGGTGAGTGGACAGGGTTGGGGTCACAGGGCTGGTGAGAATTCAGGCTCTGCTGGCTCTGGTTACTATGTGTCCTCCCAAGGACATCCTGGGGGCCCACAGAGGGAGGGGTTCTGTTGTCCCTTAACTCTGCCCTACTCTCAGCAGCTTCCCCAAAGGTGTCATCAAGACGCTGAGGATCGCGATGAGTAGCACTCACTGGGCACCGGTTCTCCCTATGCTCTGCATCCCCCATGCAGCTCTTGTACAAGCTTCTGGAGGCGGCTGCCACTGCCCTTGCCTTGCGGGGTCAGCAGTGCAAACTGTGCCCTGAAGACGTCCTCTTTCCAGCTCTGCAACAGCGGGCTGCCTTGCCTGCTCTCCTGTGAAGGCTTTTTCTTATTTTAATGGCATGCATCAAGTGTACATTGTAAAACCATTTCTCTTAAGTTTGCAGGTGTAACTTATACTTTTATTTGTTCATTAATAGAGCAATTTTGATGTGAAGACTAAAAACACTCATTTCCTGTTTCTTTAATACTCAGTGTATACATTTTGCAGATTAAATTTAAATACATATTTTGGACCAGTTATTTGATAAAATTTCTTCAGATGTTGCTTTTCACACCATCATCATAAATTTAACATATCTGATTTTCTTAGGTACTTCAAACCCCTAGCAAGGGAAAACTGTAAATCTAACAAATAAAATCTTCTCAGGCAATTAAACAACGTTTACAAACAGGCTGCTTGACTCAAAGGTGACTTCCTCAAATCTGAATTTCTCCGCCCAAGCACTGTGGATGTTTTGAGCGGGTAATCCTCTGTTGTGAAGGCTGTCCTACAACAGGGTCCTAGAGGCCAGCAGCACCTCCCAGTTGTGACAATAAAAATTATCTCCCCACAGCGCCAAGGTCACCCCTGGTTGGGAACCACTGCCTTAAGTATTTAAACACTGATGAAAAGATTAATCTTTTTAAAACTTTGACATTCTTAAGCATTTCGATAAGCTCACAAATTTACACTTCACATGCTCATAAACTTCAGATGACTTTAAAAATGAAAATATCAAAACTCTTACAAAGCTCATTGCTTCAAGTCCAGTTGACCGATTATCAAATCAGCTAGAGAATTTTCTTCTTTGGCTGTCTACACCCCTGTCTCTCTTCCGGGACTTTCTGACCCTGCCAAGGGGATATGCTCACCCAACTAGAAGCCGTGGAATTACCTCTCAGGCTACCTGAGGTCACGCACTCATGGTTTCTGGTCAGAGTCTCAGGTCAGAGGACAAGAATTGAGGGTTGAGGTCAGAGATTTGGGACCAGCAGGGGCTCTGGGATGCCGCTTGCGGCGTGATGAGCACCGTGCTGGCTCCCCGGCTCCTTCGTGCAGCTCCCCAGCCCACGTGCTTCGCTGGGCCTCGCAAACCTCCCGGGATCCGGTGAGTCCAGCCTCCTTTTTAGCCTTGTTGCTTTAGAAATGTTATTACTCATTTTGACCTGACAGGGTTTGCCGCCTTCTGAGCCAGTCTTTCACGCGATTGGCCGGGTGGGGTCCTGAACGCCTGTGTGAGTGGGTCAGAGCACACATGCGGGAGAGGTGATCTGGGGCTCCCAGTGCCTCCTGGTCCTGCTGCACACGACTGACCCACCCTTCCTCTCAGCGTTCCCCTCTCAGAGCCATCCTGGGCTTCTTGTAAACCGTGCCTGCTTTCTGGAGCAATGCAAGCTACTTCAGGCACACAGTGAGTGTTCTTTGCACCCAGGGATGGAGTCAGCGGCTCTCTCAGAAGCCCGGAGACCCCGAGAGGATGGCAGGGTTAGAGAGGCCAGTGCCAGAGCCGGGCATGGAAATGGCATCTCCAGCAAAAACAAAAAGCAAGAAAATAGGTTACTTCTTTTATATATTTTTATTTTCACCCCAACTGTGCTACTTTTTTATAAAAACTTTTAATACAAACTATTTTCCTCACTCCCTCCTTTTTGAAACACCAGCTTCACTTGGCATCGGTGGAGACGGACGCGGGTTTTGATGGGGATGTTGTGCGGCCTCTCAGGGAGAATTAGGTGCCGGGCCCCTTCCCTTCATAGCCCTCTGTGTCTGCTGACCGTCACCCCACGGCATCCCACAGACTGACTGGGACGGGCATGGTGTCCACTCCGGGGGTTGGGACCCTCCTGGGGGCAGCTCTTTGCTTCTCTGCAGCCTGGGCCTCTGCGGGGTGTGGCACAAAAATCCGTTTCCTTCTTCTCCTCGTAGGTTCCATTGGAGCTGCCTCCCGCACAGCAGACATCCTCGCGCTTGGGTCTGTTTGTGCTGAGTTGGGCACTGGTCAGAGACAGGAGGAACCTGGTGAGCTCCCTAGATAATGATGTTTATTTTTAATAGTGATGTTATTATTTGTGGTTGAAATTTTACAGCATGGCAATTTCTGATCTCTGCTCTAGAGAGAATTATCTACCTCTGGGGGTTATTTTCCACTGGGATGTTTGGAATTTGCTTGTGCTGTAATTTATCAACTCCTGAAACGTTAGCCTAAAAAATTGTGTATGAGGTTTCGAAACGATGCTTAGAAACCTGAGAAAAATATAAAACACTCTCAGACAGATCCACACGTCAAGCATGAGGCCTTTTTCTAGAATACTCAGTGTTTGTGGAGGGAGTGAATGGAGGTCCCCAAGGCTTCATTAATTCTGATGTGGACCCCTGAGCTCTCCTTGTCCTCTGGGCTCACGACTCCCTCCTTCTTCTGAGGCAAATGGGGAGCTTTGAGAACAAACAAACACTCACTGGAATTAAGCCTGGTTTATAGGACTCGTGGGGAGGGAGGGGAGTACCAGTTACAGAGTCAGAGACCCAGTCTGGGGCTCCCAAGACTCACGGCAGGTGTTTGGCAGCAGGTAGCCACTCACACCTGCCTCCGGTCGGGGACATGTTTAACTCCTCACATCTTCTCCTCTGATCAGAAAGATCCCTCATCCGTGGCCCCCACAACCCCCTACAACTCCCTCCGTTTTGCATGTGAGATCCCTCATAGGTAGGAGCAGGTCGTAGGAAGAGTGGAGGAGGTACAGGACAGCGGACGCAGCGAGGACTCTTGGACCTGGGGGTCCTGCTACCTGGCCTGTCACCGTCTGCGGCCCACCAGCCCCTTTAGGGCAGCAGCAACGCCCAGAGGAGCCTCTGGCTTAACCAGGTAAGAATTTGGAAGGGATTCTTTGGCTTACGGCTGTTGTGGACTGAAATGCATCCCCCAAGACCCGTGCGTTGAAGTCCTAAGCCCACTGTGAGGGTGCTGGGGTGGGGTCTTTGGGAGGTGCTGAGGTTGGATGGGGTCCTGTGGGTGGAGGCCTCAGGATGGGACCGGTGTCCCTACAAGAAGGTAGTGCTGGCTTCCTCCTCGGCCTCGCCAGGCTCAGCGAGAAGGCGCTTCAGTGAGCCAGGAAGAGGCCTCAGTGAACTCTCTCCACTGCCGGCACCTTGACCCCAGGCTTGCAGCCCTGAGCTGGGGGATGGGCATCTGCTGTTGAAACACCTCTGGCTGGGGCTTTGTTCGCTGCCCGGGCTGGCTCAGAAGCTGGTCTCAGCAGCCTGGAGGAGAACGGGATCAGCCCGGCACCCCCTTGGAGGAAGCGAGGCCCGCAGACGGGCTGTGTGCGGGCGCCTGTCCTGGCCTGGAGCCCTCCACGCTTCCTCCTTTAGGGAACGTGGGATTTAGATCCACATTGATGCGCGGCTTCACAGGAGCTTCCTCCGTCCGTCCGGATAAACGGCGACTCCGCGTCAGTAGCAGCCAGAAGTGAATTCCAGACACTGCACACGGAACGTAGGGCGAGCCCTGGCTGCATTGTGGACGACGACCAGGCCCACGGGACAGCGACCGGGTCCGCCCGTTTCCTTCTGGCCCCATCTGGTAATCAGGCTTTGCCCTGGAGCGGAGAGCCTGGCAGCCTGGGCCGTGTTTGTCTTGGCGCACGTCCTGTGTCTGCTGCTGGTTCACGGTCCTGGTGCATCTCTCTTTCGTGAAATGTGCCCGTGCCTCACAGCCCCACCGTGTCCTTGTGATACGTGGGTACAAACACAGGACTGTAAGCCAGAGCAAATCGCGTTTCCTTCCCAGAGGGACGCGGTTCTTCCTGAGCTCCGGGGACCTCGCGGTGGCCTTCAGACACATGGCAGTGTGGCATCTCTGAGTCCCACAAAGCTGAGAGAACCTCATGGACTGTGTTACTCAACTCAGTCATATCCTGAAATGACAACCTCTCCAACCCATCATAATCGTAACAATACATTTCAGATATGCCTGAACACCAAAAGCAGTAGGTAAAGGTGATTTTTCTTTGTTTTCTGAAGCCGGATGGGTATGAACACTCCCCAGGCACAGACTTGCACACTCCCTGCGTGAGTCTCAAGGCTGGACAGGACATTTCCACCAAAGGCACCTGTGGAAAGCAGAGCCCTTCTCTTTGGCGAGACCTGGAAGTGGCTCCCTCCCTGAGGATGTGGCAGGCGTTCTCCTCAGCGTCCACTTCGGTTTCAGCCAAGAAGTCCAGGGCATTGGTGCAAGCAAACACGGTTTTGTTCGCCTGCTCCTTTTTCACGGTGTTGTGATTGGGTGTTGCGTCTGCTGATGGAAATAAAGCCAGGTCAGCATCAGCAGGGCTGACACGAGGGAGCCCAGGTTGAGCTGGAGCAGGTGTGGCGTCTTGGGCTCTGAGCAGCTTTGTCCAAGTAGACACATGTGCATCGGAGGCCCCAGTGTCCTGGGAGCACTGAGTCCCAGTGGCACCCACAACCTGTCGAGCTGGGAGGCCTGGAAGGGCAGGTGGCTGATCCACCGAAGCTCCAGGGACCCCACCAATGCTGAGCTGTACAGCAAATCTGCCAACACCACGCAGGGGTGACTTTATGACAGGAAGAGAGGCCGGGATGTGAGACTTCCCGACCAACCAGGCCCCGGGAAGCTGAGGTGGAATGTCACGCCCACCTGCAGGGCACCATGGGCAGGGATGTCCGCTGACCCTGGCTTGCACCCAGGCTGACCGCACAATCCCCGTTCAGTGAGGGAGGAAGCTGAGTTCAAAAAAGGCTGGATTTGAGCTGTAAATACCACTCAGGTCTTCTTCCTCTTGGATTTGATTTATGTTTTCTGGAGTCAAGCAAACATAACACACTGTGGTCCTTGCTAGGGAGGGCATGCAGTATTCCTCAGGCTGGACCACCTCCGACACCTGCACAGTGGACAGACTCACGCCTGTCCCCACGCTTGCCCTCTCACTGCCCCGTGTTCTCTGGAGTCGGGACCCCCTGGCCTGGAGATGTGCCTAGAGTGAAAGGGACGGACCAATGCAGGGAGTCGCAGGTCTTTTTGCAAAAACCAAGTTAAGTGCCCCGTGGGCTCCACCCAGGAGAGTGCCCAGGGGGTCCCCATGGTAACAGGGTTAATGCAGCCCAGGCCCACCTGCCCCCAGGTTGTGGGGGGCAGGCACACACTTGGCAGGGGCAGGCCTGGTACAGAAGGGGATGCCAGGGCCTCCCCATCATGTCGCCAGCCTTTTCCCATCCTCGAGGGTGCTGTTGAGGCCAAGGGAATTGGGTCAGGGCAGGGTGGCACCTAGCAGCCACCAGCTGCACCTATTCTCATTTCATTACTAACTTTTTGGTGTCCTCGGGGAACTGTTTCTGGCCAACTCACATTCACCCATGGCCTGTACCTCCCAGGTTCATGAAGCAGCTGAACCTCAGCCCACATCTCCAGGAATCAGCAGTGAGTCCAGATCTCACCGCACCTTCCCCGAGGTCACTCGGTCCCTGGAGATTCAAAACCGTGTGAGGCACAAACAGCAGCGATGGTCTCGGGTCTCCACCGACTTGGCCCAGAAGTGGCTGTGGGACCCGGCAGGTCCAGGGGTCTGCACGGCACAGTGAGGATGAGCTGGCCTGGACCTTGAGCGGGCGTTGGGTGTGGGCACAGTGCAGGGGAGCTGCCAGCCCCAGGGGATGCCATTCTCGATCGTTTAGAAAGCACAGGTTTGCCTGGTCATAAGAGAGTGGGGTTTCCACATAGCCTGAGGGTGGGCGGTGCAGAGGAACTGCGGCTCTTACATGCTGAGCTGCTGAAAGAAGTTCCAGAAACCCAGCGGCTGGACCAGCAGGGATGCAGCCTCCCACCGTCCTGGAGCCGCGATGCCTGATAGCCAAGGCCCGGCAGGCCAGGCGCACTCTCTCCAGAGAATCCGGGGAGACTCTGCCCTGCAGCGCGCCTGGTGACTCCTTCCTCGGCCTGCAGACGCCGCCGCCCAGCCCTGGCCTCCATCTTCACAGGGCGTTTACCCGCCTCTGTGTTCAAATTTCCCTCTTCCTCTAGGGACACCAGCCGTTGGACCAGACCCATCCTAATAACCTCATCGTAACTTGGCCATATCTGCAAAGACTCTCTCTCCAACTACAGTGACACCCTGAGATTCCAGGGAAATGAATTCGGGGCATTGCCCAACCCAGCCCAGTGCCACGGCCCATCGGGCTCTGCGTCGGCCGTGATCCTGCCCCACGTCTCTGCTGGGTCTCACTCATTTTCCGGGTTGGGAAACTGAGGTCAGTGTGGCTCGGTGAGCGCCCGCACAGCGGGAGGCTGCCTTTGAACCATATTGTCTGACCACGAAGTTCTCATAGAGAACGGTGGTGCCGGACTCTGAGCTGACCTTCCACATACTGTGGGGGCCGGGGAAAGAGAAGCCCATATGCCCTGTATTCAAACGTTTAAAGTTACAAATCAAACTAAAAGTGTGCTGGGGGCCCTCACCTAGACAACGTGCCTGACAGACCACGCTGGAGTCCTCGGACCCCGCTGAGCCCTGTGCAGAGGCGTGAGGTGTGGACAGTGTAGGATGGAGACCGGGGCTCCAGACCTGCCTCCGGTCCCGCCTGCTCACTTCTGAAGGTGATTTGCTTCTAGGGTGAGTTCCCACATATTCACTAGGTACAAATCCTACCTCAGCAAGCGTCAAACGCTACCTGAGCCCCACACAGGGCCGGGCCCCGGGGTGAAGGGTGCTCACTTCAAGGGGGTGGCTGAGGCAAGTTCTGCAGGCCTGGAGCAGCAGGGCCTCTGGGGACTACAGAGCCCAGACCACCGTGCCAGGTTGGGTTCTGTGTGGACGTGGTCTGGTCTCCGCATGCTCCATCCGCGAGGGTGCCTGTGTGGCCTGGGCCGGGCTTGCTGCCTGAAGCCTCCTGCCTGCCCTTCCTGTGCCCCACACCCTCCCCATTTGCCAGCTCTGAGTTCCTTCCCTGTGAAGTTCTCATCTTCCTGGCTCCCTCAGGAACAAGGCACGGCCTCAAGGAAGGCAGAAAGTGGAAGCTCCTGAGCCTGGGAGGCTGCCTCCTCCCTCACCTGCCCCTGCGAGATGAAAGGCCTGGCTTCTGCCGCCCGGGCCTGTTTTCCTATTGCTCTGCAGAAGCACGTGGCCTGCCACCTCCTCGGTTGACAGGTATAGCCTTCCGCTTTCCACTCTTTTGCTGGGATCTCCAGAACCAAGTGCTTTTTCAAGGAAGCCCCTTTCCCTGCTCCCACCTCCGCCGTCCAGCCCTGAGTCTTTAGGAGTCGCAAGGTGACCTGAGTTAGGCAGCAGAGCAGAGACTGGCACCTGCCGCCCCTGCCCCAGCCTTCTCAGTAGCCCCACCTGGCAGTCCCTCTGTCCAGGGCCAGCCCTGCCTTTATCACACAGTGAAGGTGTTGAGTCTTCAGTGTGGAGCTCTCATCTGCTCTCTCCGCAAACACTCGCCCAGCATCTCCTTTCCCAAAGCCCTGTGCTGGGCCAGGGGGAGGGAGAGCCTGGGGAGGGGTGAAGCTGGCTCTGCAGACACAGCAGGCTGGTCTGAGAGACCACCTGGCTCCGGACAGGGAGGGCGATGCCTGGGATTCCACACATACCTTCCCTTCTCAGAAGCACTGCAGGGGCTCAGGTATGGTTTGACGCTTGCTGAGGTAGGATTTGTACCTAATGAATCTGTGGGAACTCACCCTAGAAGCAGAGAAGGGGGAAACGCTGGAGGACTGAGAGCCTGGGAGGGGGGGAAGGCGGGGGACGGAGACTCGCGAAGACAGGGACAGGGGCTCTGGGCAGAGGAGACAGACACCAGGGCTCTGCCGCTGGACCTGACTGGGGTCGACTCTCCCCACGCAACAAGGCCAGATGCTCACGTGGGGTTTGCAGTGGGAGAAGGGAAGGCACTAATTTGCAGGGCACCGAGCCGGGAGTCTCAGGCAGCTGGTGCCTCAGCCCCCACCTGCCCAGTGGCCTAAAGGTGAGTTCTTAAAGGCGGGGGGCAGGGGTGACCCGCAAAGTCATACATCGTTAGCACATGAGGGCCCTCTGCCCGTTCGATCTGAAAGGCAGCCCACAGGTCATAGGTGGATTCAAAGACTTTCTGATATGCAGTTGATTGAGGAGGCAAAGGTTTGCCTAACTTTTGGGATCCGCAGGAAAGAACATTAGGTCTGGCTCATGGGCGTGGCCTCCCCCAGGCCCCTCAGGCAGAAATTTAGAACAAAGGATGGGCTCAGAGTTCCGCCTCAGCTGCACCTTTTGCGAGGTCTGCGAGCAGGGGACCCGTTTGGTCTGGGTTTCTGAAATGCAACCCCGGCACATCGCGGAGAAGGTCTCTAGTTTCCACAGGGAGCTAAATGTCGCGTGACTGCCGCTTCCTTGGCTATTGTTTTAAGCTACTGTGACCTTCTTGTTTGTCAAGTTGCTCATTTACTTCTCAGGGTGAGCTGGTCACCTGAAAGAACTCAACATTTTCCCTTAGTTTATTTTCATGCTTGGGGTGGGAGGTAAGGCTCCTGAGAGGGGTCCCTGCTCTGTCTCAGCTTTGGGTGCCGACGCGGTGGGTTGGGGGTGGGAGAGCATTTGGCAGGTGGAGGACCCACTGGACAGGGTGGCAGGCAGGCCATTCCTGGTGCTTCTGAGGGCACCCACTGCAGAGACAGTCCTGTGGCCGAGCCCATCTGGGAACGCATCGCCGGCCTCCAGTGTCCCAAAGCTGGACAGCAGACACTTGGGGTCCACGAAGCTGCGTGAGGTGGGATGGGCAGCCAGGAAGGCGACGTGGGACTTCTCTGTGCAGTGGACACGTTGGTGGCTCTGGGTGGAGACGGAGCTGTTGGAACAGGCAGAGCTGAGATTCCAACATTCCAGGTCCTGCTGACACGGCCCAGGTCCCGGGAAATGGCACCCAAAAGACAGGCAAGATCCACTCAGAGTGCGCAGGCCGCAACCAGGATGGGGACGAGCGCTGGGAGAATGGAGCAGCCGCTGCTGACGGGCACCTGGGAGACAGGACCTCGGAGCAGCAGCTTCACAGCAGGAAACGCGTCCTTCTTGGGGATCACACAGGGGCTCAGACGCACACCTGCCGATCCGAGGAGCTGCACAGAATGGCCCCGGCCTGGCCATGTGGGACACATTCTGGTATCTTCTTCCGATTTTATTCCATAAAACAAAAACCAAACCAAACATGTCCACTGGTCCCAATCTTCTCAATTTGTTTCACAGCTTACCAATGAGTTCCCGCATCCCAGCATGGCCAGGGATGTCTTTGCTGAGATGGTCATTTTGGAAATGACCTTATTTCCAAAAGAGGCCCTATGCTGAAGCACTGGGGGTTTGGACTCTAACACGTGAATTTGGAGGGCACAGTTCAACCCCTCATGGCAGGGCGCAGAGCTGGTGAGTGGCTGAGCCCGGGAACCTGACTCCAGGCACCGGTGACAGCCAGGCTGGGATGACAAAGGCACGCAGCTGCTCAGGGCCGTCTGCCTCTCGCCCCTCCCTCCTCCCTCGTCCCCCCAGATGCGGCTGGAGGGGCCCCGGGGTCAGAGCCTGGGCCGAGGCTGGTTTGTCATCGCCCCTGAGGAGCGGCCCCACTCTGGGGGGTCCAGTTGCTGTTTTCTGGAGGTCTGTTCACCGGGACTGCTCTGGTAACCCCCGCAGAGCAGCACTCGGCCATAGCAGGGCTCCCGGGAAGTCTGCAAAGACACCCGCCACAGATGTCTTTTCCAGACCTGTCCGTTTGATTTGTTTGTCCAGAGAACAACAACCAAAAAAAAAAAAAAAAAGCAAGGGAGCAAGGCTGACACCACGGAGGATGCGGGGAGCAGAAGGGGGCTGTGGGCCTGACCCTGCAGACCAGGCTCCTGTAAGGTGACCCAGGGGTTCCAGGGAAGAAGGAGGACACATCTGTAAATCACAGCCTGTGATGACAAGAGGGGCCTCACGAAAATCGGCACCGTGTGCTTTCAGGGGCAGATGGAGCTGAGCCCAGGACAGGCAGGACAGGAGGAAGGTGATTTACAGCCTCAGCTCTCCCCAGCATGTCTCTGGAATGGCCTTGGCTGGCCAGAGGTACAGGGAGGGAGATGGCCTCAGGCCGACCCAAGGAGGGAGGGAAGCTGGTCCAGGGATGCACCGCCCTGGAAGGTGGAGGCCAGGCATGGGGGGTGACAGTGGCCATCGTCTGACCAGCCCTGTGGGAAGGGCCCTGGCTAGAGATAAGAAGTAACAGCAGTTAAAGGAGTCTCAATCCACCGCTCCACAAAAGAGTTCTCAGAGAGTTCCGTCTTTTACACAAGTGAAGAGCTTAAAGAGTATAAAGAGTAAGAGCTTTCTCCGACCTTAAAGAGTAAGAGCTTTCAGAGGAACAGGGAGAAGATGGTGCCAGGAGAGGCAGAGAAGCTGGCGGGTGAAAAGCAACAGATGAGATGAAAAATGACATTCCTGGGTAGATTTTATTGTCTTTTGAAAGAAAATGCAGTGTTCTTTTGGCAATACCCCATTGCTTCCACCACCGCCACTTACAAAATGCCCACTGTGTGGGGGATGCTTTAACACAAAATGACCAATCTGCACACCACGTCTGTGAAGAAGATGCTGTTATACCCAGTTTACAGACAAGGAAACCGAGGTTGGAGGGAGTGAGTGAAATTCCAAACGTCACAGGATTAGAAAGTGGGGACGTGCAGTTTAACTTTCGCTTTCTCAGCTCAACACCTTTGCTGCTTTACCCCACCCAGCAGGTATCAGACAACACAAGGATAAGACGGTATCTCAAGTTCCAAACTAAAATAGACTTTTAAATGAATGACTGATTCTAGACATCCTTCAAGTGAGAATCTAGGCGCTTGGCTGTGCTGCTTACTCAAGAAGGGGTGGAAGCTTGGAATATCGAGGCTGGTTGATGGTTAACATGTTAAAAACATGAATCGAAGGTCAACATGTTTTGCTTCCTGGTTAAATCCTGTGCTTACTAAATTTTGTTTTGACCATGAAATCACCCGTCCTCCACTTTTCTGGAAGGACTAGTCACTAATATTCCATGAAACAATTAGGGCCAACTACTCTGGTGCAAATGCACTATGCTGTTACTTAAAATGAAAGCTGACTACATGATTTTTAATTTTTTTCTATTTGAAAGTAAAAATGTCAAAAAAAACTAAATTTAAATTATTTCAATTAAAACTTCTAAAGTTTCAAGTAATTTAAAATAGATTCAATATTAATATAACCTTCAAAAAATTTAAGAAGTACAAAAGGACATAAAATACAAAGTACCTCTTCTCACACTATGTCAGTCAGGGTTCTCCACAGAAACCAGTAGGAGACACAGGTATGTGGATGTGGATATCCACATCTGCAGTTGTATAAATAGAGATAGAGATGAGGGAGAGAGAAAGAGAGACAAAGATAGAGAGTACTTAATGAAATGATGGCTGTCAATTTTCCAAATATGATTAAAACAAAAGCTTACAGCTCCAAGTTGTTCAACAAACCAAGAGTAGACTAAACAGAAAGAAAAATCGCAGCGAGGGACACCAGAATCAAATTGCTGAAAACCAGTGGCAAAGCGGGAACCCTCCAAGCAGCCAGAGAAAACGCAGGTAGAGAGATGAGGATGAGGATGACAACAGACGAGTCATAAAGACAGCGCAGTCCAGACGTCGGTGAAGATGCATTCTTAAAGAGCAAGGCAGGAAGATAGACCGGAATTCTTTATCCAGGGAAAAGGCCATTTAGAACTGGAAGTAGAATAAACAAACACTGAGAGAACCCAGCGGACCTGCAATACGAGAACGCAGAAGGGGACTCTTGAGGCAGGAGTGTGATGTCAGATGAAAACTAATCTACAGAAACAAAGAAGGCCAGACATAGTACGTATGTAGTAGATAAGAAAAATGTTTCTCTTCCTTTTAATCTTTTAAGAAGATAATTGATGTAAATATGGTTCTGGTCACTCTCTCTGCAATAGTGTCAATGAAAATAAAATTAAAATAAGATTTAAAGAGATAATTGGCTATTTAAAGGAATAATAATCATAATGTATTCTAGGGGTTACAGCGTTTATGGAGGTTAAATGTATGAGAACAAAAACACAAAGGCATGAGGTATTAGAATGACACTCTTGCAAGGCTCTTTCTGCTAACCTGAGCTTGGATGTTATTATTCAAAGGTGGACTGTGATACACAAAAGGTGAACATTGTAAATCCTGGAGCCACCACTTAAAACAAAAATAGAGCTAATAAGCAAATAGTGTATCAACAAAAATTTAAAAATAATTAGGAAGCTGACATTTTGTTTTCAGTCAGCATGTGAGGAGTTTGGAAGTCCCCACTCCATCCTAACCACAAGTGAAAAGATGAACAAACAGAAAATCCACAACTCTTCTTAGATCTGTCAGAGAAGTGAGGTCACAGTGTAAAGTGTTGCCTAATAAATTGGGGAAACAGGCAAATACAGAGAATCACAGCTTACTGGAGCAGAAACACGTGAGCCAAAGCCTCTGTGGGAACCAGCACTGGGGCAGGGAGACCTGAACCATAATTGAGGAATCGGTGGAGGCTTAGTGAGGCCAAACCTGAGCATTGGGAGCAGCTCACAGGGCCCCACACTTGTGAGTGTTGCCTCCTGGAGCTTCTCCAGGTTCACCCGCTGAATACTGGAGAAATGTCCCCTCATGGTTCTGGCAGAGGGAGGCAAAAAGGAACCATTCTGAAAGACACTTGAGCATTCTGTTCTCCTAAACAAGAAACCAGCTAGCCAGAGCCCCACCCACAGCGGTTTTATCAGAGCCAAACCGACCTGGGGGAGGTAAATATCTAGCTCCAGCCCAATCCACTCATCCTGTCCCACCTAAGAAAGGAAATATTTGTGAATTTCACAGACCAGGGGCACAGGCTCACTAAGACTGATACCTAATCACAGGACTATAGAACAGTTCCCCTCCCACACACCTCACCCACATCCCTAGAGGCCTCTGTTCACAGCAGTTCCTTTCACCCAGTGCATCATATCCAGAGTTCAACAAAAAAAATTACAAGGCATACTAAAAGGCAAAAACACAGTTTGAAGAGACAGAGCAAGCATTAAAACCAAAGTCGGGTATAGCAAGAGTGTTGGAATTATTAGACCAGGAATGTTTTTAAATTATAATTAATGTGCTAAGAGCTTTAATGGAAAAAAGACAACATACAAAGAATATGTGAAAAATGTAAGCAGAGAGATGAGAATACTAACTTTTTTTTTTTTTTTAAGTCTTAGAAATCAACAACACTGTAGCAGAAATGAATAAGGTCTTTGGCAGGCTCATCAATAGACCGGACACATCTGAGGAAAGAATACTTGAGCTTGAGACTATGATGATAGAAAGTTCAAAACTGAAAAAGCAAAGTGAAAAAGACCATGAAAAACAGGAGATACTATTCACAAACTGGGGGACGACTACAAAAGGGCAATGGGAAAACCATCTGCATAAGGGGACACCAGAAGGAAAAGAAAGGAGCACAGGCTGCACTGGAAGCAATGATGACTCAGAATTTTTCTAAATTAATGTCACATCCAGGACGTTTAGAGAATACCAAGCAGGATAAATGCCAGAAACTACACAGAGGCATATCATATTAAAACTGCAGGAAATCCAAGATAAATAAGCCAGAGGGAACAAAAACTTTACCTGTAGAGGAGTAAAGATAAAAATGACATCCATTTTTTTTCTCAGTCACGGTGTTAGTCCATTTTCACACTGCTGTAAAGAAATACGTGAGACTGCATAATTAATAAAGGAAAGAGGTTTAATTGACTCACAGTTCCACAGGGCTGGGGAGGCCTCAGGAAACTGACATCACTGCGGAAGGAGAAGCAAGCATCTTCTTCTCATGGTGGCAGGAGAGACAGCGCGTGTGAAGGAGGAAGTGTCAAACACTTGTAAAACATCAGATCCCGTGAGAACTCACTGTCACATGAACAGCATGGGTGAAACCTCCTCCATGAACCCACCACCTCCCACCAGGTCCCTCTCTTGACACTTGAGGATTACAATTCGAGATAAGATTTGGGTGGGGACAAATAGCCAAACCATATCAGACACCTTGTGTGTTAAGCTCTTCTTACATTGCTATACAGAAATATTTGAGACTGGGTCATTTATAAAGAAGAGAGGTTTAATTGGCTCAAGAGTTCTGCAGGCTGTGCAAGCATGGCCCTGGTATCTATTCAGTTCCTGGGGAAGCTTCAAGGAGCTTTGACTCATGGCAGAAGGCAAATGAGGAGCAGGTGTGTCACGTGGTGGGAGCAAGAGCAAGGCTGAAGGAGGTGCCACAGCCACACACTTTTAACCAGATCTCACAAGAGCTCACCAACATGAAGACAGCACCAAGGGGGTGGTACTAAACCAATCATGAAGGATCCACCCCCATGATCCAGTCACCTCCCATCAGGCCTCAGTTACATTTTAACGTGAGCTTTTGGGAGGGAGCAAATATCCAAACTATATCACCATGCAAACAGGAAGAGGGTAGAATGAAATATTTAGTACTGAGAGAATAAAGACTCCCACCAATCTATAATACTCTACCCAGCAAAATTATCCTTCAAAAATGAAGGAGAAATAGCGTCTTTTTCAGATAAACAAAAAATGGGAAATTTTTTGTCTGTAGACCCACCTTGCAAGAATTGTGAAAAGAACTGCTTTAGAAAGATGAAAAAAAAAAAATAGATCAGAAACTAGATCTACAAAGAAAGAGCAGTGGAGAATGAATAAGTGAAGATGACATAAATATTGTACTTATTCTTTTTTTGTTGTTAATTAGAGACAGGGTCTTCTGTCACCCAGGCTGAAGTGCAATGGCAGAATCATAGCTCACTGCAGCCTCAAACTCCTAGGGTCAAACAGTCCACCCACCTCAGCCTTCTGAGTAGCTAGAACTACCAGTGCATGCCACCATATCTGGCTATTTTTTTTTAGAGGTGGGGTCTTGCTATGTTGCCCATGCTGGTCTCAAACTCCTGGCCTCAAGTGATCCTCCTGCTTTGTTCTCTCAAAGCACTAGGATAACAGATATGAGCCACCATACCTGGCTATTTTTCTTATTCTTAATTGGCCTAGCAGACAAGAGTTTGTTCAAAATAGTAATAGCAACAACATACTCAATTAGGTATGCTTATACCTGTATCTATCTATCTCTATATATGCTTATGTATAATTGAAATGAATGGTAACCATGATACAAGGAATAGGAGGGAAGAATTAGGATTGTTTTGTTATTATAAGACATCTACACTACTCCTGAAGTGGTATAGTGATACTTGAAAGTGGACTTGGATCAGTTGCAAGTGTATGATCCAAACTCCAGGACAACCATTAAAAAAAGTTATAAAGGGTAAATATTGATAGATGAAGTAGAGAAGGAAAATGGAATCATATAAAATACTCAATTCAAACTACAGAAAGCAGAAAAATGTGGAAGACAATAATAGTAACAAACAAAGGCAAAAAAAGTAGAAAACGGTAGCAAATATGATAGATATTAATCCAAGTATATCACTAATCACTTTAAACATCAGCGGTCTAAGTGCACCAATCGAAAGACTGAGTTCATCAGAGTGGATCAAAAAATAAGACCCAACTATATGTTGTCTACAAGAGTCCCACTTTAAATACGGACACACACACGTAAAGTAAAAGGGTGGAGAAATATATGCTATACTAACATGAAAAGAGCAGGAGTAGCTATATTAATTATAGACGGAGCAGACTGCAGAACAAGGAAAATTATCAGGGATAAAAGAGGGGAATTACATAATAATAAAGAAGTAAGTTCTCCAAGAAGGCGTAATAATCCTTAATGTGCATACGCCTAACAACATAGCATCAAAATACAAGAGGCAAAAACTTATATAACTGCAAGGAGAAATTGATGAGTTCACTATTCTAGGTGCAGAATTCAATACTCCTCTATCAGAAATAGGCAGATCCACCAGGCAGAAAATCTGTAAAAATATAGTCAAACTCAACAGCATCCTCAATTAACTGGATATACTTGACATCTACAGACTATTTTTTTCCAAGAAGAGCAAAATACACGTTCTTCTGAACCTCACAGGAAACATTCACCAAGACAAACCACATTCTGGACAACAAGACACACCTTAAATTTTCAAAGTACATAAATCACCCAATGTCTGCTTTCAGACCACAGTCAAACTAGAAATCTGTATCAGAAAGATTGCTGGAAAATCCCTAACTACTTGGAGATTTGACAGCACACTTCTTAATAACACATGAGTAGAAAACAAAATCTCAAGAGAAATAAAAACATTTTGACTAAATGAAAACACAACTTATCAAAATTTGTGAGATGCTTCAGAAGCAGTGTTTAGGGGCCAAGCGCAGTGGCTCATGCCTGCAGTCCCAGCACTTTGGGAGGCTAAGGCAGGCAGATCACTTGAGGTCAGGAGTTCGTGACCAGCCTGGCCAACATGGCAAAACCCCGTCTCTACTAAATATACAAAATTAGCCAGATGTGGTGGTGTTTGCCTGTAGTACCAGCTACTCGAGAGGCTGAGGCAGGAGGATCTCCTGAACCTGGAAGGTGGAGGATGCAGTGAGCTGAGATCATGCCACTGCACTCTAGCCTGCATGTCCACATGCAAAAGTATGAAGTTGGATGTTTACCTAACACTATGCACAAACATTAACTCAAAATTAATTAACATTTTAATGTGAGAGCTAAAACCATAAAGCCCTTGAGGGAAACATAGTAATTAGCAACATAACTATTCAAGACCTTAGATTCGGCAATGCATTTTGAAACACCAAAAGAAAAAAATAGATAAATTGGATTTCACCAAAATGAAAAACTTTTTTGCTTCGATAGATGGCATCAAAGAAGTAAAAAGACAACATACACAATGAGAGAAAATATTTGCAAATCATAGATCTGATGAGAGACATGTATGTATCTAGAATATATAAAGAACTCTTACAATTCAATAAGAAAAAATACAAAACCCCCAATTACAAAATGGGCAAAGGATTTGAGTGGCACTTTCTCCAAAGAAGATATGAAAGTGGACAATAAGTACATGAAAAGATACTCCACATCATTAGTCATTAGGGAAATGTACATCAAAGCCACAATGAGGTACCAACTCACACAGACACGAGAATGGCTGTATTTAAAAAGACAGACAATAACAAGTCTTGGGGAGGATGCTGGGCAATTGGAGCCCTCCTTGCTGATGGAAATGTCAACCAGTGCAGTCACTTTGGAAAATATCTGGCAGTTCTTCAGATGTTAAATACATAGTTATCATACAACCCAGCAATTCTACTTCTAAGGGAACATCCAAGAGAAATGAAAACATATTTCCACACAAAAACATGTACAGGAATGTGATGATTTGGGTGTCAACTTTAATGGATTAGGAATACCCAGATGGTTGGCAAAGAATTATTGTCAATGATTTGGTAGGCACTGAACCAGGAAGGGCGAATTATTGCTCTCGCTTCTGCTGTTGGATATCAGAACTCCAGGTCCTCTGGCCTTTGGACTTCAGAGTGTCCACCATCATGGCACTCCACACAGCGCTGCCTCTGACCACCACTCGCCATCCATCACCCCTAGTGACCTGCTAGAGCAGTTATTGCTTCCTATTGCCAACTTTATGCTCTGCTGGCCTAGAGGTCTTCCTTCCATAGGAGAAATGCTTCCATTAGGAGCTACAACAATAATTCAACTGAACTGGAAGTTAAGATGCTATCTGGCCACTTTGGGCTTCTCATGCCTCAGAGTCACACTAAGAAGGGAGTCAGAGTGTTGGATGTGTGACCTGATACCAAGAAGAAATTGGCCTACTCCTTCACAAGGGAGAAACAGGAGACCCTTTAGGGCGTTTCTTGGTGTTACCATGCCTGTGATTCAGGCCAATGGGAAATGACCACCACCCAATTCAGGCAGGCTATGAATGTCCCAGGCCTTTCAGGCTTGAAGGTTCGGGTCACTCCGCCGGGTACAGCATCGCAACCAGCTGAGGTCTTGCTGCAGGCAAACAGAACAGAGTAGGTGGTAGAAGGTCATGAGGAGCACCAGCTACACCCACGGGACCAGTTACAGAATCAAAGGCTGCCACTGCTGTGAGTGTTTTCTCCCTGTGTTGCTGTGAATAGGTTTACATGTATATATACATATATTAAGCAAATTTTTCTTTTATATCTTATTCCTTTATCATATGAGATGTATTGAGTTTGTATCAGTATTTAAGTACCGTTGATTTTACAACATAGTATTGAAGTTACAAGAGAGGAGTAAATGTCACTCAAGGACTTCACTCCTCCTCTGGGGAAGGAATTAGTGTGTTTTTATTTCATGAAGGATAATTGTATCATACTAAATGGAACTATAACCTTGTCGTTATCTTTTTAAGTGATTAAATATGGTTTAAGGAGATGCATGTGGGTGCCAAGTTGACAAGGGGTGGACTTGTGATGGTTGATTATAAGTGTCAACCTGACTGGATCAAGAGATGCCCAGGTAGCTGGGAGGCCATTGATCATCCTCAATGCTCCAGGAAGCACTGAGCCCGTCCCTCTTCTGCCAAAAGGGAAACCTAGGAAGACTGGCATTTGATTAGAATGATTGATCTGTCCAAGATATGTTTGTGAGGGTGTTTCTGGGGGATACTGCGGTGTGAGTTGTTGGACTGAGTGGGGAAGGTCTACCTGCACTGATCTGCCCTCAATGATCTGGGCTAAAGGCCTGGATGGAACAAAGATAGAGGAAGAGAGGATTCTTGTTTTCTCCGGGAACTGGGACCCCTTCTTCTTTTGCCCTGGATGTCAGAACCCCTGGATCTCTAGCCTTGGACTCTGGGAGTTAACACCAGTGACCCCCTGGGCTCTTGAGCCTTTGGTGTCAGACTGAGAGTTACACCATCAGCTTTCTTGATTCTGAAGACTTCAGACTTGGACTGAACCACTCTACCAGCTTACCTGGTTCTCCAGCTTGCAGATTACCTGTCATGGGACTCCTCAGCCTCCAAAATTGCATAAGCTAATTCCACTAAAAAGTCCCTTCTCATCTTTCTCTCTGTATATGCATCTTATTGGCTCTGTGTCGAAGAAGAGCACATATTAAAACAAGGAATGTCCTAGGGAACTATTCAGAATAGCCTAAGATGGAAACTACCCAAATGCCCATCAACTGATGAAAGGACATAAGCTGCGACACACACACACACACACAAACACACCCAACATACACAAAAATACAAAAACACATACATACACACAAACACACACCCACACCAACACACACCAACAGACACAAACACACAAATACAAACACACACAGATACACCCAACATACACAAAAGTACAAAAACACATACATACACACAAACACACACACACCCACACCAACACACACCAACACACACAAACACACAGGCACACACAAAGAAAAAACAAAAAACAAAAATATAAAAATACAAAGACGCAAAACACACAAAAACACAAATGCACACACAAACATATGCAATGGAATATTATTCAGTCATTAAAAAGAAATAATGTGTGAATCTATGGATTATTTAAAAAAGGAAAAGAAAGAATGAATTACGAACACATGCTACATGCATGAACCTGAAAACATAAGAGCCACAAAAGACCGACGTTGCATTGTTCTGTTTCTGTGAAATGTACAGAAAGTGAGAACCTGTAGAAATACAAAGTGGATTAGGGTTGCCAGGGGAGAAGAGAAGAGGAAGCAGGAAGTAACTGCTAATGACAGCTTGATTTCTTGTAGTATACTAAAAACACAGAATTGTATGCTTAAATGGCTGAGTTTTATGACATTTAAAGTATATCTCAATAAAGCTCTTAAAGAAACCTCATTGAATGGCATTTGTTAAATTCAAAACCATTTATAGACGAGAATTGCCACTGTATAGAGGAGAATTGCCACTACTGTGCTTTCAGGAGTGCAGGTGTTCCACCAAATGTTAATACGCGCTTTGCAAGAAAAGAAAAGAGCTCCCTGAGAGTAAGTTTGGGAAGTGCTGCGTTAAAAACGACAAACCAGTTTCTTTAGTGCAATCACGGAAGAGTGTTCACTGTGCTAATGTGAGCTGCAGCCTCCAGACTGAGGGAGGGAGGGGCCGGTGGCAATCTCGCTCCACATACATGATTTGGGTAGAGTTTTGCAAAAAGATGCAAATTCACAGGGAACTTGGGTGAAGGAGGGTGGCTGCGTGTTTGGCTTCCACTGGGGACAAGCCTCCTGTTCCCTCCCACAGAGCTGGCTGCTGCTGCCAAGGCCCCAAGGAGGCGCTCAGGTGAGCGGGGCGGAGGGGAGGGCCACCTCAGCTCTCAGGATTGGGTGGGGTGGGGCTGAGGACACAGGAGCAGAGTTTTGGGTGGCACGTGTTGATGCAGGATGGAGACAAACTTGGCTGTCCTGAGGGTCCTGAGGGTCCGGACCTCATTCGGCAGCAGACCAGGGTCTCTGAAACCCCACCAGCATCACCCCGAGCTAACGGCAACCTCCTCAAGGCACCCATACCCAGCCAGCAACCAACAGGGCTGCTCACCTCCAGCGTCCACGGACCCCACGAGCCAGGCCTTGCTGAGCCACGCCCACTTCACCTGTGTTCAGGTGCTTCTGGCAGGAGGGGCCGCTGGGGTCCACTTTTGCAGGCCATGCCACCGAATTCAAATGTGGTGTCTGTTTTGTGTTTTCAGTCAGTCCCTGCATTTTCTTTGTCTGAAATCAGGATGCTAAGTAGCTACAACCGCATGTGCCGCCTTTGAGAAAACCTCAGCCTGAACACAAGAACACAGACTCAGCAGGCAGATGGCCGGGAAGTTACAAGGCAGCGCCTCACGACACTGCCTTCTTTTTCATTTTACTAAAACTTTCTCTAAAATTCTACTGGACAGAAAGTCCTAAAGCATATTCCAAATGTCGCTCCGTTTCCAAAAGCACCAGTGCTGCCTCTCGGGGTCAGAGGCCTCCTGCGCTTGAGCCTGGCGCCCGGCCTGGGCCCCAGTGGACGAGTCCTTCCTCTTGGACCGCTGGCCCCATGCATTCTCCACCCACAGCGCCTTCCCTGTGGTGCCCAGAGGCAGCATCCAGGAGCCCACCCCGGTGCCCACCGGGACCCCTGAGCTCCCTTTGAACAGGCACCTTCTGGGTCTGGGGCCCCCATGTCTGAGCAGGGCATGGGGGCTGTGGCCCATGTCTGAGGGAGTTATGGGACCTTGCATCTGAGGGGGCATAGTGGGGGGCTGCAGCCCTGCACCTGAGGAGGTATGGTGGGGGGGCTGCAGCCCTATATCTGAGGGGGTATAGCGGGGGGGCTGCAGCCCTGCACCTGAGGAGGTATGGTGGGGCTGGGGTCCTGCAACGGAGGAAGGTGTGTTGGGGGCTGGGGTCCTGCACCTGAGGGGGGTGTGATGGGGGTTGCGGCCCTGTATCAGAGGGGGGTACAGCAAGGGGCTGGGGCCCTGCATCTGAGGGGGGTGGAGCAGGGGGCTGCGGCCCTGCATCTGAGAGGGGTATGGCAGGGAGTTGGGGCCCCATATCTAAGGGGTGTGTGGTGGGGGGCTGGGGCCCTGTATCTGAGGGAGGTGTGGTGGGGAGTTGGGGTCCTGCATCTGAAGGGGTGTGGTGGGGAGCTGGGGCCCTGTATCTGAGGGGGGTGTGGTGGGGAGCTGGGGCCCCATATCTGAGGGGTGTGTGATGGGGGTCTGGACCTCCGTATCTGAGGGGTGTGTGGTGGGAGTCTGTGGGCCTATCTCTGAGGGCCATGGGATCTGGGTTTGTGGCTACTGGTTTGCCTCTGGGCTCTGCTACTTCTCAGAGTAGTTGTTGAGCCGTCGTGGGTCCTGGTGTCTCACCGGAGAAGCAGGCCTGGGCAGGTGGCACCGTTGGGAGAAAGTGAAGGGCAGCCTGGGCTGGAGGCTGCACCCAGGCACTGTGGTCAGTGGCTGGGGGATGATACACGGCCCTCCTGGGCCCCATGTCCCTTGTGGTGGGGTCTGAGTGCCCACTCCTCTCACCCTGGCCCTCAGGGTGCCATGCCTCTGCTGCCTGGGCCTGCAGTGGGTTCTGGCTGAGCACCTAGACACAGGCCTCCCTGCCTGAGGCCTTCTTCCTTCCTTTTCACCCCCCTGAGCTTCCTCGCCCTTGGCTGGCTGAGCCGGCACATCCCTGAGGCACCCCCGCACCTCCCCGAGGAGGCCCCCACAGATGCAGTGCCCGGCTTAGGATGGCTCCTCAGTGGTTGAGAGTGGTTTTGCTTTTGGTGGAACTTGGGGGCAGAGAGAGGCTTGAGATTATTCGTTGAGATAGTTTTCCAGAAGAAAAAATGTCACAGATAATTGGTTCTTTGAACTTGAAATATAAATGCGGTGATCTTTATTATTACTTTCGCTAGAGAAATTGAAGTCGATGATAGCCCCTTTCGATTTTAAGGAGGAATCAAAATCAACAGAAATTCTGAGTCATAGAATCAGGCAGACTGACATAAAAAATCAAAAAACAAAAAAACCCTGGGTCACTCACAGCCACTAGGATGGCAGACAGACCGGAAGAAAGAGAAGGAAAGAAAGTAACACGTTATGGCAAAAGGATCCAGAGAAATGTGGGACCCTCGCACATTTCTGGTGAGAACCATTGTGGAAATGATAGCGGGGCTCCCCAAGAGTTCATTACAGAAAATGGACTCAGCATCTGATCCAGCAGCTCCACTCCTACAACTGAAGACACAGACTCCAGCAAACACTTGTTCATACATGTTCATGCTGACATTCTTTACAGTGACCAGGAAGCGGGAACAGCCCAAATGTCCATCAAGAGATGGACGAGCAAAATGCGGTCCCTCCATGCAATGGAATGTTACTCGGCCCTACACAGCAGTGAAGTGCTTGTAAGAATGCGATGACGTGCGTGAACCTTGAAGACAATTAGGCTTATAGAAGAAGCCAGATACAAAGGACCATGTGTTGTGTGGCTCCTTTCATACAAAATGCCCAGGACAGGCAAATCTATAGAGACAAACTAAGTTGGTGCTTGCCAGCCTGGAGGATCCGGGATGGGGAGGAACTGCGCAGGGAGTTCAGAGCCTCCTCTGGAGTCGGGGAAGCGTTCTGGACTAGGTGGAGGTGGGATACACAGAGCTGTTCACTTCCACATGCTCCACGTTACAGTTGTGAATTTCACTGTAATAAATTCGTATTATTTTAAATACCTGGGTCAAACCTCAGTGTGCCGATCATTCATCAGTGGCTTTGGGAGCCGCTGAGACTTGGCTGTGCTGAGTCCTCTCCTCTGCAAGTTGGAAGAAAAACTCGTCCCCAGGGATGATTCAGACGCGTAAGTCAAAGCGTGAACATGCCAGCAGAGTACCTGCCCTGTACCTGCACAGTATCTGAGCATGAAAGACGTTCAAGAACTTTCTCCTCTGTCCTCTGAGTCACTAGCAGATGGCCTGTTTCCTGCTGAAAGCAGCACCTGGTACCTGGTGTTTACGAACTCCACTCAGTAAGCAGATCAACAGCAACAAGGGCACTTTGGCAGTCAGACGCGGAAGGAGCGTTTCCCTCCAGAACACCACGTGTGGTTGGGACGGTGCCGTGCAGCCCCGGCATGTCTGTGGCACACACCTCCTGCCTGCGGGCTGGTCCCCCTCCCGCCGCCCCAGCTCTTCTGTGTTTTCAAGCCCTGTCCTCGGCTTCCCCCCTTCTCTCCTCTCCCCCTGATTTTCGAGCCCTGCCCTTGGCTCCCCCTCCTTCCTCCTCTCCCCCTGGCACCGTTAAACATTCATGCTGGGCCAGATCATGCTTTTTGACAATGTCTAACGAGCTAGCAGTGAATGATAAACCTGCCGGGCCGCCTCCGTGTCTCGAAGCCACTAGGATCTGCAGCTGTTTCAAGAGCACAGAATAGCAAAGCCTCCAGGGAGGGAGAAAGAGCCGCATCCGAGCTTGAAGGAAGTCATTTCTGTGAAAATGTTTTAATGCAGCAGGGAGCTAAGCAAGTGGGCTGGGTGTGCCGTGGAAGGTGGCAATGTTGGGCTCTTGCCTCCTGCAGCAGATGCCGGCAACGGGACCTCGGGTGGCTCTCTCAGGACCCACGGGCCCTGCACCTGGATTGGCCAAGTCCCAGGGACCAGGCTCACCACAGAGGTCCAGGGCATTTCACGGCTGGAGGGCACTGTGGAGGTCCACCTGCCACCCCATGGAGGAGAGGGGGTGCTCAGACACTAATCTTGGTGCCCAGTCATTTTCCCCTCCTCTGACCTTGAGGGAAAAAGTCAAGATGCAGCCTCTGGACACCAACCTTGAGACATGCTCAGCTCTGGGCTCATCAGCAGAGCCTGGACTCATTACTCCAGGGAAGAAGCTTTGCTTCCACAGCCCGGGGGTAAGGTCAGACGCAGAGGCCTGAGGCCACATGGGAGCCCAAGCAGCAGGAGGCCCCAGGCCAGTCAGAGCCCTCGGGGCCTCCCAGGGGCTGGCAGGAGCATCTGCTCAATGGCAGGATGAATGTCCTAAAATGCTATTAACAGAGTTCAGTCTAGGGTTTAAATCAATTTGGCAAACATTTATTGAGTGCCCACTCCAAATAAGGTTCTGAAAAGGCTCTTGAAAAAATGTCTGTGCTTCTGAATTTCAAATGATTGGTTTTAGTATTAGGAGCAATAGGAATCCTGTTATCACTCATCCAAATAATCAGAATTAGTTTAGGAGTTGATGGCAAACAGAGTCCATTGGTAATTAGGAAACATGGAGAAATAATTAACCACGGCAAGAAATGCGGTTACATTTAACTCCTGCGAAGTTAAAAAAGAACCACAGCAGCTTTCTCTGTGAGGCTTAGCAATCCCACAGTGCTGGCGAGAGTGGCTCCTGCCTGAGCACGTGAGGAGCCCTGCGCTGTTCCCCAGCGTGGGTGCTGTGCCGGCTGCTGGGCCCTTCCTTCAGGGAGGCCAAGCTGGATCCCTGAGTCACCAGGGCGACTGGGTGAGGGCCTAGGCCAGACGACCTCCCTTCAGAGAAGGACCAGGGCCTAACTCCACACCTTTTGGAAATTTATTTTTTTAAGCCTGAGTAAAAAATGTCCCCATTATTCATTTTAGTTTTAAATACTAGGCGCCTTCTCCCGGCTGCTGGAATCCCCACGGCTAAGCTGGGAGGAACCTCCTGGCTGGCTGGAGCGCTGGGCAGACCAGGGGCTTGTTGGACCAGGCAGCACACTCCGTGGGGAAGCAGTGTCACGTCCATCTGGGCTCTCTCTGGCAATGACACCGCATGCCTTTTAGAAAACTCCCTCTCCTCCAGTCTCCCTCCCGAAGGCCACCCCTCTCCACCAGCACTCGGCTCACGAGGCCTGCGCGGCTCTGACTGATGCATTTCTCGGAAGTTCTGTCCAGGGGCTAAGGGAGGTGCAGACGAGGCCCTGAGCCCCTTCATGGGGATTGGTCATTTCAGTCCCCATCCTGGGTCCCCCTGGAGGATGTGGGCTCCATGGGGCTGGGCTGTGACTCTCTCTGCCTCGGTGCCCCCTATGCCCGCAGCCGCAGACCCTGCTGAGCCCTGTGCAAGTGAAGCAGGCCCTCCCAAACCCTCCACCCTTGGAACGCTGTACTGAGGCCGCCCACCCCTCTGGCCTCCATTGCAGACACAGGGGGCTCTTCTCTGGAGCTGAAGCCTTGCCTCCAGGAGACTCTGTGTTCTAGGCTCAGCTGCACAGGGAGCCAGCCCCTTCTCCGTGATGACTGCCGGCGGGTGTGTCTGCGCATGTGTGTATATGTTTATATGTGTGTTCGTGTGTGTGTGTGCATGTGCCTCTCACATGTGTCTGCGATTACCACCCAGAGACTCCTAGACCTGCCCTGTCCCATGGAACTTTCGAAAGTGTGGAGATGATTCTCAGCACTGTGAGTGCCACAACCATGGCCACGTGAGCACTGGGGCAAAACCACTGCAACTGAGGAGCGGAGTTTTAATTCCGTTCACTTTTAATTAACTCAAGTTTAAGTAGCCACATGTGGCTAGAGGCCCATACTGGACAGTCGGTTCTAGAAGGTTCTTTGAGGTGAATTTGAGATTTTCCCTCAGATGCCCCTTCTGAGTTCTGCGTGTGCTCCCGGGGGTCTCAGCATCTTGGGCACCTTCCCCTCCAGGCCCCCGGGGCGAACGAGGACGTGGGCCTGTCCCACCACCATGGCCCCGGAGGTGAGGACACGGCTCCTGGACACCCGAGGGCGCCCTCCCGAGCCGGGCAGGACGGAACGGGGAGTGGTGGGAGCTTTCCGGCGCGGGCGCAGCCCCAGGAGGAGGGACGGGCCCCGGGGTGGGTGACGGTGTCGCCGCCAGGGTCGCCTCTCCCGGGTGTCGGGGTGGCCGGGGCGCCTCCTCGCGGGGCGGCTGCAGAGCAAGGTCCCCAGTGCCCCCCACGGCCTCCCCGACTGGGGACGTTCCCGCCCGGGCCGTTCTCACCGCGCGGGGCCGGGGCGGGAGCAGCGCTGGGGCGGCCGGGCTGGTCTCGGCGGTTCCTGGCACAGGTTCGCGGCTCCCGCCGGGCATTCCCCGGGGCCTGAACCTGCGCCGGCGGCGGGGCGTTTTCCAGGCAGTGATGTGGCGGCGGCTCCTGGGTTTATGGGGAACGTCGGGTCCGCCTCTCGCTGGGCCCGCGGCCTCCTCCCAGCGAGACGCCCCTCAGGGCTCCCCATCGTCAGTGCCCGGGACGCCGGAGCCACCTCGGTGGCCGCGGGAAGAAACGCCCCTTTCTCTGTCCACTTCCCGAGGGTGGAGGAGCTGCCCCGGGCGTTCTGTTTCGCCTCCTCCGCGGACCCAGTGGTCGCTGCCGGGGACTTTCCGCTCCGGAAGCGTCGGGGCCGGGGCCGGGGCTGGGAGGTGCCCAGGGCCTAGGGGGGCCGCCCTGACCACCGGGGGAGACGATGGAGTCCGGGCCTCCGGGCGGCGGCGGGAGGGAGTGAGGGGGGCGCGGCAGGGCTGCTCGTGGGGGGGTGAGGCTGCACTCGGGGGTCCCTCCCGGCCGCGGTCTCGGCCCACAGCACAGAGGTGCCCCCAGAGCCTCAGTCCGGGGTCCCTGACACGGAGCACAAACCCGGGTCTCTTCGCGCTCTTGGGGACGGCGTCTGCGGGTCCCTGGGCACCGAGGCCAGCAAAGCCAGAAGAGGCAGGTGGCACTGGACCCCGCCTGAGCACCCAGGCACCGAGGCCAACAAAGCTGGAGGAGGCACGTGGCACAGTGCCACCCCCCCAAGCCCCCGGGCACCCACCCTGGCCCAGGGCACGGGACAAGAGGCCTCGCCTCGCCTTCAGGACCCACCATAGCACCCGGGGCGGTGGAGCCCACCTGAAACTGGGTGGCTGTGAAAGAGATCATGGGCTCAGGCTCAGACACTTGTCCTGCCCGAGACCGCCCCCGGCCCCCTCTCTGCCACCTGCCCTCAGAGGCTTCTCCGGGTGGCCACGTGGACCCACAGGAACCAGCCTCTCTTTCCACCTAGGCTCCTCTCACATTAACTCCCAGAAACAGAGGGGAAGCTGCCCTAGGAGAAAGAAAGGATGAGAAAGAACCCTGATGGCAGCAAGACAGGGCTGGGGGCAATTCCAAAGCTCTGAAAGGCCTGGAGGGAAATAAGACTCCTCCGGAGGGCGCCTGCCCCAGGATAAAAGTTTTATTTACAGGTTTCAAAGAGGCCAAGATGGCGGTGGCTTCCTTCAGGAGAAAGCGGCAAAATCCACGTCCACGCCCAGATCCCTTGTGCTTTCAACTTTTCACCAGTAAACCATTTTTCTATGTAAGAGCAAGTGAGTTCCACAGTGCGGGGAAGCCAGTGGAGAGGAGCACGGCCTCACCTGGCTCATGTCCTGTTTCCAGTTTGCCCTGAAAACAAATGACTAAATCCAAGGAGGAAGAGCTTGGAGCGTGCCTGGTCCTCAGCCTCAGTGGGGCTGGGGCCTGTGACCTACTGTGCAGAGGGCCAGTCCCCAGGGCCGTGGGGAAGGGGCTGTGCTGCCCAGAGTGAGCCCCCAGGCGCCCCCAGCCTGCTGCAGCTGCCTGGGGTGCCACACTTTGGTCCCTCCTCAGGTCTGGGCTGCACTCTCCGCTGGTCTGGGCTCAGCCACCAAGCTCCAGGCAGTGGACGAATCCACTGGGGTGCAGGAAACTTCAGCTTCAGCAGCCCACCCGGCCTCCGCAGTCTTTCTCTCCAGGGTCTCATTTCAACGTGGCCTTTTCTGCTGCGACTCAGCTGTCCTGGGGGCCAAGTTTGGGTGTGTGAGGCCAAGGAGATGCATTGTGTTCTCGCGGAAGACAGACACAGCGAGAGAGCCCGGACACACGGACCCAGCTCACCAACCGCAGCCAAACCACCAATTCTGTCCCATGGCCCTTGGTGACCGGTGACAGGGGAGGGAAAGAAACGTGGCCAGCTTGCCCCAGACCACAGGCGAAGACAGGTGGGGGTGGCCTGCTGGCGCGGGCTTAGGAGCTGGGGCCACGGTCCAGCCTGGCGCCCCTCTCTTGGGGCAGGAAGTTCCCTCTGTCTCCTCGCGCAGGGGCACTCAGGAGAGCCTGGCACAGGACCTCAGGAGCTCCCAGAGCAGCCTCAGCAGCCGCAACCCCTCGACCTTGTCCAGCATCACACCCCGCTGCCAGGGAGACAGACCGAAGAATCCCACCAGTGTGCGGGAGAGGAAGTCTGCTTTAATTCTGTTCTTGAAATAATAGCAGGCGAAGATGCGTGTTTCATAATTAATTCCTCACTTCTTAGGAATTGCAGCGATTAGCTCGTCATTCCTTCATTATCAGGAAGAATTGTGAGTCCTGCTATTCTCACTGTGCAGCCCTCGGCTAAGTTTTCTAAAGGGAACATCACAGTGTCTTCCCTGATCTCAGCCAGGACGAAAGGTGAAGTCTAGCACGATGACCCGCGCAGCCTGCATCGCTGGATGCCCTTCCTTCCCGGTCTCTGGGCACAGGTGCGGGGGCCGTGCGCGTGCCTGCACATCCAGGTTCCTCCGGGCACAGGTGCAGGGCCGTGCACCAAGTGCCCCACGGTTCCTGTGAAGGAGTGCAGTGGCTCTGTAATTTTTGTCCTCAGCTCGGGTTTACCACAGCTTAGGCCTTTGGGGTCATTTTAAAGTAGTAAAGAAGCTTGAGAGGTAGTCCCAAACCAGGTGGCCCATAAATCATTACTGGGTTCAAAGAATAATTATCATCAGAAGAATTTATTTGCATATAATTGTAACTGCCCTGTGGACACTGTACATGGTTAAATCAACACCAGGAGGGTATTTTGGTTTCTAAGAACTTTAAAAATATAAGGCAGATGGCGCTAATACAGACAAGCAATGAATGAATAAGAATTCATAACAATGAAGCTCTAATGCAATGTATGATTGAATAGGGCAGCTTAGAAGCCTGGAAATTAGGAGGCTCGGTAAGATGAATTGGGTAGTGGTTTCCAAGCCTCCAACCAGCACTTGGAAGAGACCCCAGGGATCAGGGTGTCTCCAGAACCCAAGCCAGCTCTGCATGTCCGGCGAGTGCCTGCAGCATCCTGGCACTGAGATAGCATCGTGGGTGGCCAATGGAAGGATGCGTTCGATGGAAGGGAGAGGAAACGGCCCTAATAAGGAAGGGAAAACCTCTAAGCTGGCTGGAGCTTCCAAGTTGTCCACCTGAGGACTTGGAAAAGCCGATGATCTGAGCTTGCATCCTCAGGGCTGAGGGTAAGCAGGAGTGAGGGTAGCAGAGATGAGAGCTTGAGCCAAGGAGTGAGGGGCGTGACCCACCCCTTGCTTGAGCGTGGTCTGTGCTGATGATGCGCTTCTCACCGACAGCAGGGCACAGTGTGTGAGGCGTCCAGTCTGCGATTGGGTTAAAAAGACTGTGGCTTTTGCTTTGGGGGCACCCCGGGCTCATGCTGTCCCTTGCCCTCTGCCCGTCATGAGAACACTTGGCAGCCCTGGGACAGGTTCACAGGGAGGACCAGGGCCTGTGGGCAGCCTGGCGAAGGGGCTCAGAAGCAGGTGTTCCCACTCCACAGGAGCCTGCAGGGGCAGGAAAGAGATCTGGGGGGAGAGGAAAATGTTTGCCATTTAAGTTGCGATGCTGGTTTCCTGGGTGCGTACATATGTTAGGCTGATTAAACTCTATACTTCAGTTGCATGCTGTTTATCGCAGTTTAGTTATATGCTAATGAGGCTGTAAAAACTGGGGAGGTAGCATTATTCGTGGAGAAGAAAACACTTAGATTAAACAGGCAGTGGGAAGATACGGTGTTCAAGGGAGGTGAGCCCAGACGTGCAGATGCTGACCGTAGACGGCATTTGTTAGGTGATGGAGAAGCTGGCATGCGTTAGACCTGGCAGGGGTTTGAAGATCTTCCGTCTGTGTTTGGATGGCCACACTGGCTGCAGGGCTTGTAGACAGTGTTGTTGAGAATTGGCTTGAGTGCAAAGGTTAAAATGTAGAGTCACTCTGGGGAGTAGAAAGTTTTGCCCTTTTTGAAGGGTAGGACATGACCTTTAACACACCCACCGTCAGCAGGGAGAAGAGGAATGAGGAGCACAGGAAAACAGGCCAGGGAGTTCATGGATGGAAATGGCATCGTGGGCAACAGCCACACACAAAGATGGACGAGGACCCAAGAGAGAACCGGCGCTGCTGTGCACCTGCCTGTCAGTTCTCAGTGGAGAGACGCACTGTCCACCTAGCCTCCGTTTGTGGAAACGCTCCTCTTCCAGCCCGGCCCTTGCTCTGGCTGGGCCTGGGGAGGAATGGCTGTCATCACGGACAGTGGCCTTTCCTAGCCCTGACCCTGCACAGCGCCTTTGGAGTGCATAGTGCTGGTAGACAGGAAGTCAGTAGATCCATGGCAGGGTCCCGGCTTCACGGTGGGTGAGCCATGTGATGTTTGGGCGAGTGCCCCACGCTCTGTAAGTCTCTCCACTGAGCTGGGCGTGCATGTGGTGCTCTGTGGCAGTAGCACATGACGACTCCTGCGTGGAGGTCTCGTCTCAGCAGGGGCAATGCCTTGCACCCCAATTTTCAAGCAGCAGCCTGAGAGTCCTGGGAGGCCTGTCTTTTCCTGTCGGTCTTTCTGTTGCCCCCACCACTCCCATATTTCAAGCTTCACCAAGTCCTGTTAATCTTGTTTCCAAAACATGCCTGGAAGCTTCTACTCCTGGCTCTGCAGCCTCCACCTTTCTCTGACCTCTGCAGACACTTCCTCACATCAGCCCTGGATGACTCCAGGGGCCTTCAAAGGGAGCCCCTGCTTCCTGTTCCCCTCCCCTGCGATCTGCTGCCTGTGTGTTCCCAAGGGGCAGCTTCCTCCATGTGGATGGGACCGTGTTCCTGTTCCCCCGAGACCCACTGTTTTTCCGTGTGAGTGGGATCGTGAGCATCTTTCCTCAGTAGATGTTCTCTTTGCGGTGGAATGAAACCTCAGCCCCCCATGGGCTGGTGCCGGGTTTTGGTCTGTCTGCGTGTGCTCCCCACCCAGAGAAGACGCATGGCCGGCTGCTATTCTCACCCCTGAGGCTTCACAGTGAACATCGACTCACAGGAGGAGACCGCGTGATTCCCACCGCGTGTCCTGCTCCCTCCACGGAGCAAGAGCTTGACTGTGGTATGAAGCACCGTACAGCTGCTTTAACCCCGGGAGAGAAGCGTCTGTGGGAGAGTCACTGTGTCCCCAGGAAATGTTGCCCTTCTCCTGTGAAGCAGTCAGTGGACCAGGCCCAGTCCTTAAAGATGCAGAGAACCCAACAGGCCCCTCTTCTGCTCACAGCTTCACCTTATGTTATGCAAAGTCCCCACACCACCAGAGCACACAGGCACCGGGTCATGGGCACCTGCGGTTTCCATGAGCTTGTGACTCGGGGTGCGTTACCTTAGCCCGTTTCCAAGCAGCCCCATGAGATCCGGGCTTCTGTGTTTGCTCCATGCAGCATGAGGGTGCGTCGTGAGAAGGAGAAACTCGCAGGTGGGTGCAAACGATATGCAGTCACAGAGGAGCCAAGAGCTCCTGACGGGACTAATGAAAACACCACGCCTCAACTTCCCCGGGCCAGGCTCATGCTCACGCCTCAACTTAGTCCTGGGCCAGGCTCACGCTCACGCCTCACCTTCGCCCTGGGCCAGGCTCACGCCTCACCTTTGCCCTGGGCCAGGCTCACGCCTCACCTTCGTCCTGGGCCAGGCTCACGCCTCACCTTCGCCCTGGGCCAGGCTGCTGTGCCGAAAGCTGTTTCTTCATCAGGTGGGTTTGGGGACAGACATACTAAAAGTGGATCTTGAAAGAGGCACAGATGGCTTCTTGCAGTTTTTGGATACAAACAGATCGGTTTTTCTTTAAAGAAGATGAGTGACTATGTTGTCAGTGTCATGGTGCAAAGATGAATAAGCACCTGCGGCTGGCAAAGCTCCCAGTGACGGGGGACGACCTCGCAAATGCGTTGGGAAGCATGCAGAAGAAGAGGGTTTCATATGCAGGAGAGAAGTAGCTGGGGGATAGGCATTCATTTTTCATTTACTCATCTCTGGGGCCTGTGAGATGACTCGCATCTGCAATCCCAGTACTTTCAGATGCCAAGGTGGGAGGATTGCTTAAGGCCAGGGGTTCAAGACCAGCCTGGGGAACATAGCAAGACCCCATCTCTACAAAAAAATTAAAAATTAACTATGTGTGGTGGCGTGTCTCTGTAGTCCCAGCCACTCGGCTGGCTGAAGTGGGAGAATGGCTTGAGCCCAGGAGGTCAAGGCTGCAGTGAGCTATGATCCTGCCACTGCACTTCAGCCTGGACCACAGAGCAAGATCCTGTCTCTACAAAATCACCATCATCATAAAATGAATCTCCTGCCATCCATCCTTCTTTCTGAACCGTGTCTGGTCAGTTTCCTCCCAGGGTCTCCTGCTCCTGGCTGTAGCTTGGTGTAAGGATTAAAGAAAGAGGAAAGAATCACAAAAAGTGGCTCAACAGTCCAAGACAGGTTTATTTTGGGGACTAATCCTGAGAGAGGCTTCTGGCTGATCTTGGTCAGGAGCGTTCTCTCTTACAGACTAAGAATATTTAAGGGTTTAGGAAGTGGGGGGGCTTATCACAGTCTTCAATGTTTCTGTGTGAGGGAAAGTTTATTGTGGGGTTGGGATGCCTCTAGTCAGAGAGGAGTTTATCTTAGTGTTGCAGTGTTTCTGGTTATGCTGACATTAGCTGTTAGGCTGATGTTTTGGGGCAGATTTAGGTGTTTTTTTAATCAAGAGGAACTTAAAATGACAGTGTGTGTCCAGGATGGCAATGCCCTGCTCCTGCTATAGCTTGGAGGGCAGTGGCTGCAGTGTCTGCCCTCCTCCAACTGAACACGGGCACCGGGAGCTCATCCTGCAGATTCTTTCTGTCGCCACCTGTACGGTCTCGGCAGTCACAGCCCAGGTTCAGCAGCAAGGTGCTGTCCCTGTTCTTTTAATTTCGAGCAAGCATATGAGGACAGAGCACCTGGCAGATGCCCATCCCCTGTGGGCACCACCCCGGGACTGTCACCATGAGACCCACCCTGGGCATCAGCTCTGGCTCTCGGCTCCAGGGTCCACCCTTGCCCAGCCCTCCCCTCTATTGCATGACCAGCAAAACCCTCACTTTGGGGACAACCAAGAACCCCAATATAGGACCACAAGGTTAACCGTTTGGACGAGGAAGAGCTGGGATTTTAGGAACAATGACTGCCAGGCCCTGTCCTAAAGGGAGCATGGAGTCCGTGGAGGAGCCTGAGGTGGCTCCAGGGACTCAGGAACCTGCGGCCGAGAGCCATCATCATAAAATGTGAGAGCACAGCTCACACAGGTAACCTTGGGACCTGCACAGTCAGCAGGGAGAGGGCTGAGCATACTGGGGCACACTCCGTTTTAGACGCCCTGAGTTTGTTCTGTTTTCTGTTAAGCCAGAAAGAGGAGATTGTGTTGCAGTCCCTTGGTGGGTTTCAGGCCTGTTTCTGAGTTACTGATTTCTGTGCCAAATGAGTCTCCTTGCTCGCCTGTCAAAGGCAGACCTTGTCCACTGGTCCATTCTCTCTTTTTTTTTCCTTTTTAGCCTCTGGGGAATTCTCCCCATAAATCATGTTTCCCCGCTATTGAGCAGTTACTGAGCAGTTGAAATGAGAAACCATAGCTGGCGCTGCACCTGCAGAGTAGCCAAGGGCATCTGGCCAGGGCATCATCCGCAGCGTCGGTGGTGGAGCTGGCCCAGCAATGCTGCCCTCCCTGGCAGTTCCTCCATCTGCCTCTTTCTGCCGAAGCCCCTCTGTCTTCCCCACTGCTCTCACAGCCTTCTCTGGATCTGGGCTGCACGCTATCTCCTCCCTGCCCGTTTCTCTCCTCCCTTCCAAGCATCCCAAGGTCAAGGGCGTGGGCCCACCATATGGGTCTCAGGAACCATGGCCAGTCCAGGCGAGAGGCTTCCAGAGGCGGAAAGGCTGTGGCTGTGGCAGTGTGTGTGCCCCTGGGTACAGGCTCCCCCAGCATGTCCCCATCCCACACAGACCCTGTTCCACACGGCCTCGTCAGGATGAACTGTGTCTCAAGGGACTCGTTTTCCTAGGGTTGAAGATGCCATCCGTGAGAGGTAGAAGGAGGCTGGGCTGTGGCCTGGCTGTGTTGGTCAGTTGGTTCCTGGGCCCAGGGGGAGTGCTTGGCAAGTCATCAGGCTCTTGCCGTCCTTGTGGGAAGATGTTCAGGGAAAGGAAGAGCTAAAAACAGACACGTCATTAGCCCCGGATCTCCCTGGTGAGCACTTCTGTGGTAATCCGGATCCCCCAACACAACCTGTCTGTCACAGACATACATTCTGGAAAGAAGCACCTGGTCTAGACCCTGGATCACTCAACAGAAAACTATCATGACTAGACCCTGGATCACTCAACAGAAAACTATCATGAGCTCTGCACCTTCCAACAAGAAGCATCTCCCATAGCCCTGGATCCACCAGGGACCGTCATTAGCCCTGGATATCCCAGAAGGAACCCAAGGTCTTCTAGCAAGAAACACCTACGTAGCCGTAAGTCCCTGAACAAGAAATGCCTGTCGTTAGCCCTGAAACCCAAGAAGAAACACCTCAGGCCACTGGGTCCCCCAGTGAGAAACGCCTGTCGCAGCCCTGGCTCCCCCGAGGAAGAAAATGCCTGTTCTTAGCTGCTGGATCAGAGGGTAGTTTTGGTAAATACTGCTCCATGGGTCCTGGGCCTCCTGGTGCCTGCAGAGGCAGGAGGGCCAGTTCCCACAGCCGCACCCAGTTTATTGCTCCCAGCCATGTGCAGCCTCACCCAGATGGCTGCCAGGATGCGTGCGGCACAGCCTGGGGCCGTCCCTCTGATCCGGAGCCTGGGTGGTCAGTGGGTTTCCCAGGCAGTGCCATGGCCTGGGGCCAGGATGGTGCTGTGAGGGGCAGGCTCGCTGGGCTGCGGAGGGAGCGGCCAGCACGGGGGCAGGCTCAGGTCTGAAGTGTAGGCACCCATGCATGGCTGCTGGGGCACCAACGGCCCTGATGTCTGTGCCGTGGGGGTGCGAGCACTGGCTTGAGGCAGGGCCTGGGGTGGCAGCGCTGGAACCCATGTGGTAGGGCCTGAAAGCGCTCAGAGCAGCTGCTAAGTAGCAGCAACTTTGATTCCAGGTCATCTCTACTTGGCCAGCCGCTGGGGCACAGGAGCTTGCAGGCTGCAGCCCTCAGGCACAGGGCCATGGCCGTGGCCGTTTAGGGACCGCCAGACACCCTGGGCGCCGGTGACAGAGGACTTGCCTCACTGCTCACCATGGAGTCCTGGCAACCCCAGGAGCATGCGTCCTTGGCCCCAGTTCCGAATTGGGCTTGCGCGCCGGAGGGGCCAGGGCTGGCCTGTGCTCCCCACACCCGTGTAAGTCATCTCGCGAGTGCCTGCCTGCCCAGAGGTACATCCGTCCTGGGGCCTGAAGCCCCAGGAGTCCTGTATACGTGTCCGCAGGGTGCTGTTGACCCCGGCACATGCCCCGGGTTGCTGTGGGGCCTGAGCCTCCTTGATTTTCAGACTGCGTCTGTAGAGAATGGGCCATCCCAGGAGGAGTCACGTAGACTGCTTGCCTGCCCCTCAGGACCCAACCTCCAGGCCAGGATCCTGGCCTCTGTCCACTCTGACAGCCTTGCCCACCCAGCCTTTGTGCCTGGGCTCAGGGCACTCCCAGATCCCGGCATTTCCACTGCACCTGGGGCCTTGCCCTCCCTAGACTGGGGCTCCTTGGCTTTTCCTTGGGCTCCGCCATGTCTCTCTACCGTGTCTCTCTCCACTGTCTGTCTGCTGTGCCTCCATCATGCCCACAGCACCTGCAAGTGCCCTTTGAATCATTGATTTGGTGCAGCTTGAAACCTCCTGGGACACTGGAGCCCCTGCCTGCTCCTGAGGGATGACAGACCTCACTGGCTTCCTGCAGAGCCCAGCGCCCAGGTCCTGGTTATCACTGGCCTTGGTTGAGACCCCTTGTCTAGGTCATGATTTCTTTCAAGATTTAGTGCGACCATGTGTCAGCGCCAAGGAAAATGATAATCAGATAGTGAATGAGACAAGGACGTAACCATGAAGATGAAAGCAACGTTTGCTGGACTCAGGGCTCCATGTCACACACGCCACGTCTCACCTCATCTACCCCCAGAAGAGTTCAGCCTGGAGGGAAGTGCCTTGGATTCACTGGCCTTGTAGGTGGGTAACAGCCCTAGTGTTGCTTGGAGCCCCCACGTACCTCGGCCTTGGTCTGGGTCATCCAGGAACCCATTGGGTGCTCTCCCCTGCCCATTGCCTTCCCTGCCCCAAACAGACTTTCTTCAAGCGATTGCTGGGCCATGTCCTAGGTCTGGGGCGTTCTGTGAAGCAACTGCTTATCTCAGAGACTCCGCATAGCACTGCTGTGAAGTGAGGTCTCCCTCATCATGGTTTACAGATAAGCACCTAGTCCAGGGGCCCACGGTCTGACCTAGGCACTGGGAGGAGGCTAAAATCCTCAGGGAAGACTGTACCGACACACAACCAGCTCTCCCCACCTCATTCCCGGACCCTGGGCTGCAGAAGGGGTGCTCTGGGCCTTCTCCCCACTGTCTTTGGCACGTAGCTTGTTTTGTGTGGAAATGAGAGAATGACCTGAAAGTGCTGCCCGCAGGTCAGTGGGCACCATGGGAAAGGGCTGCCTCCACCCTGGGCTGTGGGTGTCCGTCCTCAAAGCTTATTTCAGTAAGAAAGAAAGATGAATGCAGGGTGTCCTGCCCTCTGGAAAAAATTGCTGTTTTTAATTATGAGACAATGAGTACGTGCATTTGGAGAAGAACAGAGTGCCCGGGGCCTTCTGAGGATAATTAGCTTCTGGTGACCACACACAAGCCTCTGGGCCCATGGAAAACACTCCACCACTGGACTTGCATCTTAGGCCTTAGAGAGGCACGGTGGGGAAGACAGGTGAGCCATCCAAGTCTGCACACTCGGGGTCTGCACTCACCAGTGACCCTGGGACAGCAGGAGCAGGTGCCTCACCCATCCAGGCTGAGGCCAGGAGGACAGTGCTGTTCTGGACACAACTGTGTGTGCAGTAGGTGAGGTCACTGTTCCCAAACATCAGAGCAATCTCAGGCAGCAGGGGGCCAGACACAAGCACAAGAGACCAGGGCTCCGGCTGTGGCCCACGGCAGGCTGCCTGCGCCCATGTCACTGTGGAGGCTGGGTGCACCCATGTCACTGTGGAGGGTGTGTGTGCCCGTGTGACTGTGGAGGATGGGTGTGCCCATGTCACTGTGGAGGTTGTGTGTGCCCATGAGACTCTAGAGAGTCAATGCACCCAGTGTGACTGTCAAGAACATGTGCCCATGTGTCTGTGTATAGTGGGTGTGACTATGTTACTGTTCAGAGTAACTGCGTCCAGTAGGAAGGTATAGGATGGCTGGGCCCATGTCACTGTGAGGAGTAGATATGGCCACATAACAAGTGTTACTGTATAGAATGGGTGTGCACCCATGTGGGTGTGTGAGTGTGCACAGTGCCACTGTGTGCAGTGGGTGTGCTCCCATGAGGGTGTGCACAGCATCACTGTGTGTAGTGGGTGTGCTCCCATGAGGGTGTGCACAGCATCACTGTGTGCAGTGGGTGTGCTCCCATGAGGGTGTGCACAGCATCACTGTGTG
>NC_045438.1:20689926-20762902 GCF_002776525.5 Piliocolobus tephrosceles
GTGCAGTGGGTGTGCTCCCATGAGGGTGTGCACAGCATCACTGTGTGTAGTGGATGTGCTCCCATGAGGGTGTGCACAGCATCACTGTGTGTGGTGGGTGTGCTACCACGAGGATGTGCACAGTGTCACTGTGTGTGGTGGGTGCGCTACCACGAGGGTGTGCACAGTGTGCTACCATGAGGGTGTGCAGTGTCACTGTGTGTGCCACCATGAGGATGTGCACGGTGTGACTGCGTGTGGCGGGTGTGCTACCATGTGGTGGTGCACGTGTGTGCCACCATGAGAGTGTGCATTGTGTCGCTTGTGCTGCCATGAGGGTGTGCACAGTGTCACTGCGTGGTGGGTGCGCTACCATGAGGGTATGTACAGTGTCGGCTGTGTGGTGGGTGCGCTACCATGAGGGTGTGCGACACTGCATGGTGGGCGTGTTTCCATGAGGATGTGCAGCAGTGTCACTGTGTGGTGGTGTGCTACCATGAGGGTGTGCACAGTGTCGCTGTGTGGGGTGCACACCCTCCTCTTTTGCATGCATATTTTCCCTTATCCTTTTATCACCGTTGTCCATGTTTTCACCCCAGGAGGTTTATGTGGAGTGCTCCACATCTACACAGCCTATTTACCCAGAGTGTGGGGTTGCCCATTGTGTGGACACTGAAGGGGCCTGACCCAGCCAAGTGGGTGAAGTGGACTCTTATGTGGTTGTGCAACACCTCCCACCATTTCTCCTCGACATCTGTGCGCTCTCTGGACAACTTTTCTTTGTTCTATTGCACCTGTATATCTTGTTCTTATTTTCAAGGCATGGAACGCTGGCGCCTGGCTGTTTTGAAATGGTTTTGTCTGCTACTTAAATTGTCTTTAACGAATTCACTGTCCATGGTTAAATATTGAGTCACAGCCGAGGAAACACTTCCTCCTCCTAGTTACCTTTCCATATTGCTCAGGTCAAGGAGAAAATCTGTCCCTGTTGAGATGTGGTTTATCTGCTTCACAGCATTTAACAGAGGGATGACTGTGGCCATCATATCCTACTAATGATTTGCAACTGTTTTTATAGATTTACTTTCTGTTAGTGGAAATGTCTGTTGAGCCTTCTTGTTTGTTATGCTATAAAGGTAATGCTTTATATGCATTATTCATGTATAACAATGTGCTGTGAGATTAAAACTAAATGTACATCATCTCATAGCAGATGGGGCAGATGTGACGGCATCATGTTTGCATGTGGACAAGGCATTCCTGCAAGCCTCGGGTGTCTGGTCTGGCCTGCTCGGCCGTCTTTGAGGACACACTGTTCCACCCACTCCCTTCATCCACCTCTTGCCCTGCCAGCCTCTGCCAGCACAGGGGGCTTCTCTTGGTCTTCTGGAGGATGTGAGGGATGTCACCAGTCACCATCCCCTGCAGTGCTATGCCTCTGGGTGCCAGGGTGGGGAGTAGGAAGTCGAAATAGAAGATGATGACAAGAGGAACAGTCATGGTGGTATCTGAAGACATCCATCTGGCAACTTTGCTCAACCCCAGCAAGCAGAAACCTTGGCTGCTGTCAAAGCATAAAAACAAACGACTCTGGAACCAAAGGCTTGCTATTGGGAAAATCTGTGGTGGACAGGGCCCTGTAGCTCTCGAAGGGCAGAAGGAGCCCAGGTCTCTGCCTGACTCCTCCCACATCGAGGATTCTGGACCTGGAGTGGGGGAAGGAGGACAAGCTGGGGAGCACCCGGTGACTCAGAAAGGAGCCAGAGCTGAGGGGCCGCGCCCAAGGCCACGCCTGCCCCTCAGTCGAGGTTGCGAGCATTCTGCAGCCCTGGGGCCTGCAGTTCCCCAGCACCTGTGCCTATCACTTAGGAGAAGCCGGTCTCAGTCCCCGTGGGATTGCTCTAAGCATGTGGTCGTCCCGGAGTTGATATTTCTGAGGTATGTGCTCAGAGACTCTTCAGCCACCTCTAGTGCCCACGGGGCCCACCCAGACAGCATGCTTCTCCTCAGGGCAGGGTTGATGCCTGGTCGGCCCCCAGCCTTCGGTGTACCTGAGCAGAGGCACCGCTTTCCAGGCCCAGGGGAAGAGAAGAGCACAATAGACTCAGCTGTCACTCATGTGCCGCTTTTATCTAGTTGGGTTTTACTACAAATACCCTCTCATGGCCCCCGGGTTCTCGCATGCACACAGGAGGGTGCATGCTCTGTCCCCGGGTTCTCGCATGCACACAGGAGGGTGCACACT
Source organism: Piliocolobus tephrosceles (assembly GCF_002776525.5). NCBI lineage: Eukaryota > Metazoa > Chordata > Mammalia > Primates > Cercopithecidae > Piliocolobus > Piliocolobus tephrosceles. Next base: position 20,692,151 of record NC_045438.1, read on the forward strand.
CTGTCCCCGGATTCTCGCATGCACACAGGAGGGTGTACACTCTGCCCCCAGGTTCACATATGCACACAGGAGGGTGCACACTCCGGATTACAGTGATGTTCTGCACATACCCTCTCATGGCCCCCAAGTTCACACATGCACACAGGAGGGTGCACACTCCAGATTGCAGTGACGTTCTGCACCCAACACATATTTTTGAGCATCTTCATGCTGGATTCCTTTTCTGGGTCACTTTCATAAGCACCTTTTCCTAGGACCAGCAGAGCCTATCCATCAACCCTGGGCCATTTCCCTTCCTTTCTGCTTGGCACCCTTCATTCCAGCCTGGATGTGCATGTAAATAATTTTAAGCTCAAAGAGAACAGTGAGTTGTGCTCGTGCACCCTCCACAGCTCAGTCGACGGCGAGAGGGCCGTGTGGTCTTCAGGGGGATCTCAGAGCCCATCTGATGTCATCAGAAGCTCCGCAGTGAAAGACCCTCCTGCAGGGCCCAGAGACCGGAGCCTTCCAGGAGTCCATGCTCAGTGGGGCTTCCATACCCAAAACCTGTCCCCGGGAGGCCCTGCTGCCACAGAGGGAGGACAGGTCCCCCGCTGAAGACAGCAGCACCTCGACTCAGGAGGGCCTCCCTGCTTCTCCACTGGCTCCACTGACAAGGGGAATATCTACTTTGCCCTGCACAACCCCATGCTCTGAAAAATAGGGCATGGTGCCGGGAAGCCAGTCATGCCCCAGCGTGATTTTTATCTAGTGGAGGAAGTGAATAAGCAAGTGTGAATTATGGTGCTGAGTGAGAAAGTGCCACAGCGATGCCTGAACCAGGTGCTATGGAAACGGGAGGAAGAACCGGCGGGCACAGGGGCCAGAGGGGCAGTCTCAGTGGTCTCCTCCCTCTAGTGCTTCTTCCCTAGGGGACTTCTTCCCTAAGGGACTTTATCCTTTTCCTTTCACTGTGCTGATTGCATGAGCAAATGTTTCCTTCAGAAAAGGAAGACACCGGCTGTGGTGTTTGGGGTGTGGTGGTGCCGGGTGGGGAACATGTCAGCTTCTGAATCGGCCAATGACTTCATCTCGGCTCATCCCTGCCGTGGACTCAGGGCTCAGGAGTCAGGAGCGAGGTGCCTTTGGGTGGTGGTTACGGTAAATCGGCTGCCACGTCCTCCAGCATGCAGATCGGAAGCATCTGATTAACACGAGTGTGACTAGGACCTCCCAGGTCTCCTCCCTCTCTCCCTCCTCCTTTCTTTCATTCAGTCAACATTTAAAAAATTCATACTATGGGCCTGGCACGGTGGCTGATGCCTTCAATCCCAGCACTTTGGGAGGCTGAGGCGGGTGGATCACGAGGTCAGGAGATCGAGACCATCCTGGCTAACACAGTGAAACCCCATCTCTTCCAAATATACAAAAAATTAGCTGGGCGTGGTGGCAGGCACCTGTAGACCCAGCTACTTGAGAGGCAGAGGCAGGAGAATGGCGTGAACCCAGGAGGTGGAGCTTGCAGTGAGCAGAGATCATGCCACTGCACTCTGGGCAACAGAGCGAGACTCTGTCTCAAAAGAAAAAAAAAAGTTCATACTATGTGACAGGCTGTGTTGCAGGGCCCCGTGATCAGCAAGAAAGATGAACCGAAAGGAGTGCCTGGCCTCTCAGGCTCCCTGGGTGCAGGGAGGCAGGCACATGCCCGGTGATTGCAGCCGGACTGAGTGACAGACTGCACATGCCAGGCGGGAGGTGACACCACGGTGTGCTCTGAAGAGCCTGGGGCCGAGAGAAGAAGGGCCAGAGGGTTTCAGAAAGAAGACCAGAAGGACGTGCAATGTGCAAGGAACAGGGCGAATGAAATACTGGAGTTAGAGACGTGGACTCGCACCTCTCCTTGCAGGAGTCATTCTCTTCAGGCGGCTGATGGAGGTGGGCAGAGGAGGCGGCCAGGGTCGGGGAACCTGAGTGTCTGGACTTCCTGGCTTGGGAAACCACAGGGCGGTTTCAGCAGAGGTGAAACATGAGAGTCTGCATTTTAGCGAGCTTAATGTGGAACAGGACCCAAGCAGAAGGGGCAGCGAACACAGGGAGCTGTGCCTTCCCTGGCACAGCTGTGCCCCAGCCGTACCTGCCACAGGGCACCCCAAATGGAGTTCGTTATGGATGGGACTTGGGTATTATAAGCAGGGGCATTTGGGGCTTCCCGGTGCCTGCAGCATGAAGGCACCTTCTTTTAACCTGTAACACACCCTCCGCCCCCCGTGGAGATCCGGCCTCCACAGCAGAGTCCATGAGAGTCCCGAGTGCCCGGCCCTGGCCCAGCTGCACCCGGAGCGCCCTAACATAAGTGAGAACTCAGTGAAGAGTCACTCGATAAATAACTGTGTGTCTGACATAACCCTGTTCTTCACGTTCATTAGAGCTGAGATGGTGGAGGAAAAACCTGGCATCAAGTAATTATAGTTGAATACACAAAGTAGCTTTCCCTCCAGGAACTCCCTTGCCTTACTCTTACTATTAAAGGATTAATCCATTCCTATTTATTAAAAATACTTTTTTGAGAGGTATCAAGTTTCGGTTAATTAATGGAAACTTAAATTTAGGAAGAATAAGTAAACTTCTTTGTGAAACAGTATTTCTGTCAAACTACTGCTAGATCCCATTGGCAGGTGGGTCTTTAGGAAAAACCATGTGAAAGAAAAGCCTGTGGAACCTCACAGGTTAGGCGGCCCCGAGCGCCTCTGAGCAGGTGCGTGGCAGCGGGAGCCGCCACTCTCACTCTGAGCCCCTGGGCTCCCCGCGGGCAGCGACCCCGGAGCATCTCTGAGCAGGTGGGTGGCAGTGGGACCGCACTCACACTCCCAGGCCCTGGGATCCCCATGGGAATGAAGGGAAGGTGGTTGTGTGGCGTGTGGCCTGTTGGCCCAGAAAGTGGCCCCCACGAGTCGGAATTGCAGAACACACAGCTGGGCAGCCTGCCCTGAGCCTTCCGCTATTCTCATTGTTCATCAGATCTAAACATGTCAAAACAAGGCCTTCTGGCTACCTCTTACTCACAAGGAAGTGACTGACATACTTTCCAGATCGTGAATGATGCACGTGCTTCCCCATGTCTTCATGTGTGCAGCATGTGGAAGGCAGCTGGGCTTGGATGGCAGCTCCGTGCTGCAGCCTGGGCTGTGGGAGCAAGTGGCTCTGAATGGGAATGTCCCGCGTGTTGGCTCCTCCGCTGTTTCCTGTGGACCCGGGGCTGCCCTGCCAGGGTTCTGAGGTCACTGATGTCACACCATCAGCTTCTGAGTTTGGGCCTCTGTGGGAACGCTCAGCACCATGCTGGGCTCCGAGACATGCCTGCATAGATCCTGCATAGTTCACACTACACATGGAACTAGATTTTAGTCATCTTAAACTGCCAAACTCACAAACTGCCAAACTGACAACCTAGTAAAGAAGCCCCTTGGGGAGGCGGCGATCTCTGGGTACAAGCAGAGCCTAGATGCGTTCTCAGCCAGAGGGCACGCAGGTGCCCAAAGACTCCCGGGATGCAGGCAGAGGATAGGCGTCACCTTTACAGATCCCACGGCAGGCTCCTGGGATAATTTAAACACCAGCAAGGACAGTAGCTACCGGGATTAAACATGCGGAAATGTTGAGATCGGTGGGTTCACAATATCCTAAAATCATAATTGGTACCTTTTGATCACTGCTATTTGATAACCTGAGCAAGTCAATGTTGACAAAGCACCATTAATAAATATAATTAATGCAAATAGGTGATTGTAAAATATAAATATGTTAGAAGAGACTTCTTCTGTAAGTAATTTATTCTATAAAAGAAATCTTCAAATCATATACACACATATATATGGTTATTCTTGCAGGATCACAGTGAATCAAATGTTTTTTAAAAAACAGGTAAAGAAAGAAACAGGACGTAACATTAATCTGGCCTGTTTTAGATGAACTGTACCACTAATAAGGTACAAATGAGGGAAAGAATTGCTTTAGATGAGTATTCCAGCTGCTAAGCGGGGAACGATGGCATGAGAATACTGCCCTTTTGCAGCTCCTAATCAATGAATCAAAGCAATGCCATCAGTGGCAGATTATACCCCACAAAAAGGTAGACCCGCAAACCAGGGTGAAGGATCAAACCTGGATCTGACACAGCATCCAGAGGCAGCTACCAGCTACAGGAAGCACAGGCCGCAGAGTGCTGGATGGAATGACGCCCAGACCCAGCCAGCACAGTCCCGGGGTGGGAGGCTCTGCAGGACAGACGGCTGTTTCCTCGGCAGGTAAATCACACGGAAAGGGGGAGACGGAAGAACCCCAGCATCGCACCGTGGGGTCCGGACGCACGCACGCACACTGATTCCAGCACCCTGCAGTGAACGGTGGGTGCTCACCAGTAACGAGGACCTGTGAAGCCTGACTGTGAATCTGACGGTTTGATTGATCGGATGGAATGACTGATAACTTTCTAAACATGACAATGCGATTGTGGCTATGGTTTGCTAAACAGAGCTTATCTTTTTAGACATGTAGGGGGTTATCTATGGAAAAAGTAATGGGAGGTGTGGGACCTACCTAGTGTAACGGGATAGCTGGGGACTTTCTCTTCGCTGACCCTTACTTTCTGGGTGTCCTCAGGAAGGCTGTGTCTTTAGTCCGGCCTGCGATGTTCTACATACATTCTGAGTCCCTTGCCTGAATTGGTGCTTGCTGGAAGCAGATGGGTTCACTATACTATGCTTCCTATTTAAAAGTTCTGAAATGCAATAGAAGAAAATAGGAGAATATGTTTGTAACTGGGTGGTGGACAAACTTCTTCAGCAATGCAAGAAATTCTAAAGCCCCCAAATAACAAAACTTTTCTATGACAAGATCTGCCATAAAGAAAAGGGAAGGGGAGCCTGGAAGAAGATATTCACAGCGTGCAACCCAAGATAGCTGCCCACAGTGCACGGAAACCCACAAAATGGAAAGACGAGGAGACTCGGGACTCAGGGGAAATATGAATACAACAACTCAAATGGCCAGCCACACTTGTCCTGGGAAACGCCCAGCTAGAAAGGCAGTAGAATGCATCTCACCCATGAGACTGGTGAAAGGGAGCGGGGTGGATGGGGCGCTGGCACTCTGATGGTGAAGCAGAGGCTGGTAGCGTCTTTCAGAAGGAAACACAGCCACATTGATTCACGTGGAAATGCACTCGTTCTAACTGAACAATTCAGTTCCCAGGAATCCGCTCTAAAAGCCTCTTGCCCACGGACAGCTTCGTATTGTGCAAGCTGGGTACTCTGTGGTTTCCATCTGTGGTGTTTTGAGCTGCATCAGCTTTGCTCACTCGGAACTGGGTTTCCCCAAACGCTCTTCCCCGCCTTGTTCTGAGTGCTGGGAGCCACACAAGACGTTTGACATTGGAGGAGATTGGGAAGCAGAAGTGAGGCAGCCCCCCACACCCAAAGCAAGCAGCTCCCGCAAACGCACTCGCCCCTCTGCGGTGGGCAGCAGGACGGTCCCCACAGGACCTTCAGCCGGCAGCCACGGGGGCTTCCCGCAGGCCCCATGTCACTGAACCTGGAGGGGCTCAGGGTCCTCACTGCCTGCTTTGCCCTGCATTCCTTCTGGGCACAGCCCTGCTGGCCTCCAGCCTGTTTCTCAGGCTCTGCTTCACAGCGGGTGAACTTCTCTAATACTGCCCTTGAAGGTGGATGTGCAAGCCTGTTCCATCCTTGTGTCCGATGAGATGCAGGTGTGAGTTTCCTCATGGAGAGCCTGCTGGCTTAGAAGAGATACTCACCTGGGAATCTAGCACTGGGGTGCTTTAGTCTGAGCTGTAGATGTTCTCATTTGAGCCACTGGCCAGCACTGAAACGTGGGTTCATTTCAGATCAAACCTGGATTTCTTGCTTCTCTTGGAAAACTTTGGCCACGGTGGGGCCACACTCCCACATAGGAATAACCTCATGTATTCAGGGGTGCAGCCATTGACACCCCACACACAGGTGTCTGCAGGGGCCGCAGTGCCTCCCACCTCCATGGGGTCCATGCTCAGGCCCAAGGCAGAGCCCCCACTAGTGATGGGCAGGGCAGATGGAGGCTCCTGGCGAGATTCCTGTGAGACACAGGGAAGGACACGGGAAGGAAAGGAGGGAGGGGGGAGAGACAGAGAGAGAGAGAGAAACACTGGGACGTTCTCCCCTCATCCCGGGCACACACGGTTTTCTGTGTGTCTGTAACGTGCTGTGTGTGATGGTGATGACCAAGGGTTGGCGACTCACCTTTCTCAGATGGCTGTGAGAGCGACCTCCCTCCAACAGAGTCCCAGCTGCTCTTTAAAGCCTTAGTCACCCCAAATTCACTCCTAGTGGACAGTGCACAGAGTAGCACACGAGGGCACACAGAATCCTAGGTGCAGTGAGTGCCCCAGGGCCAGAGACAGTGGCACATTCTTCCCACACACGCAGGAAGCCCAAGATACACAGAGACAGCCCCACCACACACAGACAGCCCATCACACACACAGATAGACACACACACAGATAGACACACATACAGACAGTTCGACCACACAGACCTCGGGGATCACGGATTCACCTCCTGCTACAGCTGATGGCTGTAGCCGAGACGGACACGACTCATCAGCTGTGGCCTCCGTCCAGGCACAGCTCACGCTCAGAGACCAGAGAGTCTCCCAGTCTCCAGGGGCAGAGTAGGGTCCTGAGTCTCCGTATTCCAAGTGGGAACACAGTGAGTGTGCGTGCGTGTGTGTGTGTGTGTGTGTGTGTGTGTGTGTGTGTGTGTGATGGGGTAGCCTCTCTGTGTGTGTGATGGGCTGTCCGTGTACGGTGGGACTGTCTGTGTACGGTGGGACTGTCTGTGTGTGGTCGAACTGTCGTGGCCGCGTGTCCTCAGGGTTCTGCTGTCCTCTCCCTTGGAAAAGGAGCCCTCCCCTCCACACAGTCATCACTCACAGGCCCTGGTGCAGACGGCCAGCCCGACCGGCCCAGGGGAGCACCTCCACCGGATGGAGCCTGACCAGTGGCCTCGGAGCCTAGGAGGAACTTGCGTGACAGGCCGCAGCTGCACCCATGCGGTGGGGAGGGCCAGCCCTGCAGAAGCCAGCGGGCGGGACAGAGGTTCGGGGATGCTGGGGGACTCAGTCCGAGGACAGCCTTCAGAAAGCCCCTTGCAAAGGCCTTCCTCCAGAGTCCCCTTGAGCCTTGCTGTCTCTGTGGCGCTGTGTGTGGCACACGGGGTTTCTGTGTCACCCACATTTCCCCCAGAAACCCTTGGTCTCCCTATACAGGGACCCTGAGCTGTGAGGTGGGGAGGACCCCACGTCTCCCAAGCAGCCCCAGCCACGCTGAGAATGCGTTTGGAGTTCTGGGCCCTCCTCACAGCCAGGTGATGCTTTCGTTTTGGGGAGGACTGAGACATGCAAACCTGGAAAAGTGTTTTCGGAGCAGCCAGGAACCCCTGGAGCCTTCCAGGCCTTTGCAGGGCTCTAGGTGGAGGATGTGTCTCGTCACTCCAGGCTCGGCTCCAGTCCCTGTGAAATCAGCGAATGGGAAAGGATCTCTCCAGTTCTGGCCCCTGGACCTGCAGGGATTCCTCCAAGCCCCTTGTCTCTAGCGGGCCTGTGACCGTGTGGAAATTCAGGAAGTCCCGTGTACGTGAGGCCTGTGCCTGCACCAGGCCCAGCTGGATTCCAGGGCAGCAGCGGCTGAGGCTGTCAAGGTCATGATGTCTGGGCCCCAGAGACAGTGTGTGGGACACGCCGTGACATGTCGAGGTGGAAGCAGCCTGTGGCGGCCAAGCGAGGCGAGGTGAGGTGGGCGGGGTTCCAGGCAGGGCCCTTGTGCTCAGGGAACTGTGGGCTTGGGGGACATGCTCAGCCGTGCCAGGGTCACTCACAGCCACAGGCGGAGAGGCCAGGAGAGACCCCTGCCCCATGGTCCCAGAGATGAGACCTTGACGCTCCCTCCGTGTGGACTTCAAGCCCCCACTCGCATTGGCAGAACTGGGGGACGCAGCTACTGGCCTGCATCCCCCCAAGGCCTCTGGAGCCCTGCAGCCTGTGGCCCTGCCCAGCACCCCCTGGAAGGCTCAGGTGCCCTCAGCAAGGCAGGAATGGCCTCCACAGCTGTGCTCTGTGGCTCCAAGGTGGGAACTCAGCAAGAAATGGCTTTGGCTTTGGCTGGGTTCTGGACGTGGTCACCTGTTGGAACATAGAGTGCTTTCGAGTGGCCGGCGTGGCCCATGCCAGTCAGGACAGACTCAGGTCAGGTCAGCCGGGATCGGCACGTTGTGCTGCTGCCGCCATGGGTCTCCTCCCAGAAGGACGCCGGGAGCTGTGGTTTGCTGTGGGGGGCTCGGGGGAGCGGAGTCCGGCTGACTGGCCCCTAGCAGGAAGAATCCTGTCATTCAAGATTTTTGGAAATCTCTCCTGAGGGCCCAGTTAATAGGACGGGGCGGGGGAACTCCTGGGTGTTCCAAACTCAGTCCCCTGGAGGCTGCTCTCTGGAGACAGTGCCTGAGCTGATGGGACCACAGCAAGCAGAACAATGCTGGCCCAGGGTTAGAGGCAGACGCCATAGAATCAGACTTGCAGACGGCCCTGGTGGAAGCTGAATGCAGGCACATGAGCGGCCCACCACGCAGAGCACATGCAGTGATGGGAGACCACAGGGAAAACCACAAGGCACCTGATGAAGGGCCGCAGGTCATTCCAGGGGAGACCCCAAGGGAAGACGCTCCTGGTCTGAGAGTCCAGGCCTCAGTTTACCCACTTGCTGAGCCCTAGAAGGCTCCCCTGGCTTTCCAGACGTCCCAGGCAGGAGGCCCGCGCCAGCCAGACGGCTTCGTCTTTCAGGACCGCCCTGTGTTGACCTCAGCTCCTTCGCCTCCTTCTGTCCCTTGTTTGGGAGGACCCTGGTGATGAATTCAGACCCATCTCCCGAGACGAGGTCTGTGCTTGGCCCACCCAGTCAGATGTTTGATTTGAATATACTGGGCTGAAGTTTGGGACTTCAGGTCCTTGTGTGGTATTTTCATTTTCATTCTTAGGAAGAGCCTCCCCAGGTGTTGGGAAGTGCCCGCGGTGCCCTCCTAGTCCAGACCTGAGCAGCTCCAGGGTGACCAGGGCCCCTGGGTTCCTTGGGCAGTGGCCGAGTGGCCCCGTATGTCTGAGCTTTTAGAGGACACTCTGCAAAGGTTTGTCTCTAGAGGAGAAGGCTTATTGCCTTTACAGCCCCTAGAAAGAGTGTGGGGCAGCCACTGCCCCCACCCATGGGAATGAGGGAAGCCCCTCCCTCCTGCAGGCCACAGGCAGGCAGTGCGCAGGGCGGCGGGGAGCGGGGTCCCAGCCCTGGGGACCAGCTGCTGTTGCTGGTTGGCCTCAGGCAGTTCCTGTACCCTCTCTGAGCCTCAGCCACCTCACCTAAAATGGCACCTGTTTCCCTGCCTTTCGGGGTGGCTTCTGGGCGCTATCTTGCTGGGTCCCCTGAGGCTGGGAGCAGTGTCTGCCCAGGGCTCTCTCAGGTTGAGGGAGAAGGCGGCTTGGCCCGGCAGGTGGCCACGGCCTCACTCCCCTAAGCCCTGAATGGAGTCACTGAGCCGCCTCTCTGCTCCTACGTGTCCCGTGTGCTGTAGGCCCCTGGGCGGTGGGAGAGCCTCGCCGCCTCTCTGGGAGGCCTCTTCCTTAGAGAAGTGTGTGGCCCGGCCGAGGCGGCTCCGGTACACGGACCAGGACTCAGGACCTGCCGCCTCTCATCGCAGGGCCTGGGACAGCTGCTGACCCATCCTGACATGCAGCTCAGGGCAGCGCCTCCCCAGCAGGACGGGATTCAAGGCTCTCGGCCCTGGGGTCACCGCTAAATGGCACAGGAGCTGCACATTTCTGAGAGGACATTTCCTGACTCTTACCGCATTTGAATCAAGTAGAGATAAGCAGCACCCTTATGTCTATGTTATTTCAGATTTAAAGAGGCCAAAAGCTTTGAGCTTTTTCAGAGAACGAGGCTTGTGCCTGGCTGGCTGGCTATGCCTGTGCGGGACCTGTGGAGAGGCCAGGGTTGGGGCTTGGCACCAGCTCTGCCAGACGCTCCCACTTGCTCCTCAGCCTGGGGCAGGGGCTCCGTCCCAGCCATGCCGACCAGTCCATCCTATCAGGCTGTGGCCGTGTGTACCTGACATGGTCCTGGTCTGAGTGGGCGTCAGCAAATCCCTGACACACAAGGGACTGAACAGCAGCTCAGAAACGGCTCCATGCACCCTCCAGGACACAACGGCAGCGAATGGATGTGATGCAGATGGCAGCCTTTCCATCCTTCTTCACCCAGGGGTCCCCATGCAGCCTCCACTGTGCAACCCAGCCACGCATCAGGGAGACCACAGCCTGTGCCTCCCCCCAAGCCCAGACCTGTGTCCGGCTGTTCCTGAGCAGCCCTGAACCTGACTCAAACCGTGGCTCCCACCACCAGGCAAGCGTGTCTCTTCCTTCCCACGCGCACGTTTCCCTGCGCGCTTCCACTCTGAGTGAGAGGAGACGCCATGGAGACCTTGGTGCTGCAGACCCACAAATCTGATTGTGCTGGAAGCAGTGCCGGCCAGCGCACAGGGCAGTGGGGCTTGCAGTAGCCTGGCGAGAGACCCCGGGCAGACGGCAGTGATGTGTGGGGAGAAGCACTCAGCCCCTGGCTGTGTTTTCCACGTAGAAACTTCGGCGTTGTTGCTGGAGGCTGGGGTCAGGGTGTGAGCAGAAGACGGAGGCAGGGAGGGTGGGTGGGGGGCCTCTAAGCTCTCAGTTCAGCCTCAAACAGCATGGCCTACGGGACAGCACAAAGCTGCATGTGCTGGGACACGGCAGGACACGCATGACCTATAACGCCGTGGCCAGCAGCACCATCATAGCCATTTGGTGGAAATCAAAGACCCAACTCCACAACAACAGATTCTGAGGAGGGGCGAGCCAGGTGACCACCATTATAGAGCTTTTCAGACAGGACAGGGTCCTCCATGTGCCCCTCAAGAGGCAGACACTACAGGTGTGTGGCTGGGCACCCCGCAGGAATGGCCACCTCTGTCTCAGGCAGAACAGACTGACGCCACCTGTCTCTGTCAGGGCCACACCTGCAGGAAAGAATTTCAAACTTCAGATCTGATCACTCTGGAAAAAAGAGAGTGAATGTTTAAGCTCCCTCTCAGCCTCGCAGTGGTGGCGTCCACGGGCGGTGAGTCCAGATCCTGAGGCTGCCACAGCCCCTGCACCATGGCGGCCACACAAGGCTCAGGCACCTGCCTGCGTCCAAGGACACCCAGCCTTGGTGAGGCCCGGGGCCACCGCCCTCTGCTCCAGCCACCCAATGCTGCTCTCTGGGGGCTCCTTCAGTTGCAGGAAGCCAGGGCCCCTGCCCATCCCGAGGCCCCGTCCCTCCTGCCACCCTCTCGGCCTGCACCTGCCACAGAGTCTGGAGAGGTTTTCCAGCAAGAAATGAAGAAGGAACTTGCTTCCCATGATCTGTACCCAAGGCGCCAGCCACAGGGAAACACGCACAGGACATCGCAGGGCACGTCTAACAGAGATGCCGTCTCTGATGCCGTCTCTGCGCCACACCCCCTGGGCCAGGGCCACCCACCCCCTCTCACTGAGGCCCACATCTGCCGAGGCCCACACCTGGGCGATGGGCAGTCGGGGGAGGATGAGTGATACCGAGGGTCCGGGGAGCCCCTGAACCACCAGGGCAAGGTTCCTGGCTGGGGAGATGCAGAGCCAGGGCTCTGCACAGGGGATGCCCTGGGGAGCAGGCATGAGAGCCACCTCTGTGAGGTGAGATCAACAGACAGACGTCAACCCAGGGCTGGCCAGAGAGAAGAGTCGGTCACCCAGGGCTTTGGAGGGAAAGGAAGGCTCAGGGACCCACGGACAAAGACTCAGAGAAGCTGCTGAGGGGCAGCCTGAGCACAGCGAGCTCTGGGACGGTGGCCACGGTGTCCAGTGACTGGGTGTCCAGCGACAGGATGGGCCTGAGGGGACAGTGGCCATGACGTCCAGCGACAGGGTGGATCCGGGGGGACAGTGGCCACGATGTCCAGCGACAGGGTGGGTCTGAAGGGACGTGCTCTTCCAAGGCCACATTGTAATAACTCTGCGAACATTTACACTGAAAAACAAGTGTTTGACTGGCACCGATGACTGGCACAGCTTCCCTCATTCATTCTGCATGCATACTTGGCACCTCCTTCTTGGCCTCAGCCTCCCTGGTCCCCGGTTTGCGCCAAACCAGTGGCAGGGCTTCCCCACCTGCCGAATGACCCCGTGCCAGCCTCCATCCTGCTCCCCAAGGCTCAGGCTCCCCCCAGCCCAGTGGCCTCCCCGCTCCCAGGGCCCCCTCAGCTGGGCACTATCACACTCTTAGGTTCACATCAGGCCACCGTCTGGCTGGGCAGGATGAGCCCTGTGGGGCTGGGATGTGCATGTCAGCAAAGGAGCCAGCACCAGGCTGGTCTGGAGATTCAGAGGTTCCTGAATCTGGCGGACTGTACTCGGCCCTCCTGGCCTGGCCGTGTCCTCAGCTGGTGCTGCAGCCCATCCTCTCTGACCCCACAGACCTGTGGCCATGCTTGTGTGTGTCTGTGGCACATTTAAATTACACATGAATTGAGAGGAGGACCTGCCCCGTGGACCTGCCCCGTGGAGCTGCCCCGTGGACCTCTGCAGCTTCCACAGGACCTGCAGGTGCACAGTGGTTCCTTTCTCACAGCACTGAGGGCCAGCAGGCTGCTCTGTCTCACCACGTGAAGTGCCACACAAACAGCAGATGTCTCCCTGTCCTTTCCTCTGCTGCTACTGCTGAGTTCTAGCCTCCAACAGGCCAGCCCCAAACCAGGCCCCTGGCACCTGCTCAGGCCAGCCAGCCCTTCGGCCCCTCTGTGAGTGTCCAGCCTCAGGCCCCAACCTCTGCTGCTCTGCCTCAGCACCCAGAAATGCTCTGCACACAGTGGTCCCCACGGTCCACAAATGCACCCCTGTATGTTCACACAAATGCATGTGCTCCAATAATACACACTCACAAGCTGCGCATACACACATATGCCTATACAGTACACACAGGCACACACAATAAAATGGGCATACACACACCTACATACAACACACACTCAAAATCACACATACACGTATGCTTATACAGTACACACAGGTATACTGTGTGTGTGCACACACAACACAGTATACATACAAAAACGTATCAACACACAACAAAACGCACGTACACACACACACAACACACAAGTACACACATGCACACATATACATTACACACACACAACACACACAAGCACACATACACACATATTCATATACATTACACACACACACAATAAAACTCACAAGCACACACATACACATAACACACTCACAAGTATGAGACCCCAGTCAAGCAGATCTAAGTAAACGGACGACTGGATGGAGTAGAAATCCCCTATCACCCCCTGCTCTGAATAGTTTGCTACCTGCATGATTTAAAGGGAAAACTGAAACTCTTATTAGCATAAATAAAGTAAAAATGGTCATTTCTTACCTTAAAATATAAACACGTGTCTGTATGTCATGTGTGGCCTGTCAGGAAGATGATTTGCATTGTCGGGTTCTGAGTGTGCTTTACAGGAAATAAACGAGGAGGCCCCTTCACGTGATGGGCTCCCGTCTTGCACGCTTGTTACCCCTCGGAGCTTCCCGTTTGTGTGGACTGTGGCAGTGACCTCTTGTTAACGCCAGAGAGGCCTGTGGACCAGTGTGCTTTCTGCTCACATCGACTGAGAAGGCACCACCGGGTCACAGCGGCACATTCATGAGTGTTTTCATCACACAACTGCATGTTCGATGCTCTCAGCCCACACAGGGGGAGGCACACCAAGGGCATGGGAAGCACCGGGCGAGCTCAGGAGCTGCAGCCGAGATGTTGGCCTCTTTTATTTCCTCACTTTCCCTTTTATATGGCTGTAGCTCTCACATTGTATTTAACCCTCTTTATAGCTGTTTGCCATTGTGTGAAACGGCAGTTGCCCATAATCTCCTGGGACTTGCTGCTCTGGAAGGAGGCTGAGTCCCTGAAGTCCGCCCATCTATGACTCCTGGTCCACCCGGGCATTGGCCCTGCCGTGGGAATGTGCCTGAGTCTGCGCGGTCATCTCCACTCAGAGCCTCCCCCACAGGCCCACATAGCCCTGCCCGCTCTCCCTGGGGCTTCAGGTGCAGTCATGGGGTTAGGGGTGGGGGTGGCCCCGCTCCAGGCAGGAGTGCCAAGTCCTTTCCAGTGCAGCGGCCCAGTCCACCGTGGACCTCAGTGTTTGGAGGCACATGGCCCCACATCCCTCCTGACACTGGGACACCGAGACTTTCTGTTCCTTCAGGTCCCAGGGGTGTCGGATGGGGCCTCAGGCTGAGCAGTGCACGTGGGTGTCCAGTTCATCTGTGAAACACCTTCCATGTCCTCTGCAATCGCCCCGCAGGGCCATTCAGGGTCCTCATGGGTGTGCGGTCGGCAGGACAGCGGCCCACATGGTGTCCATGCCCATCCTCAGAACCTAAAATGCGTCGCCTGTGTGGCAGGAGGGACCATGCAAATGCAACCAAATCGAGGATGCTGAGCAGCGAGGTGATGCCACATGATCTGGGGGCCTGATGTCCTCACGGGCATCCATAAAAAGGAAAAGAGGGAGGTGGAGGGTCAGGTTGGCCAGAAGGCCAGGCACAGGCCAGACAGAGGCTGGGGTGGAGCTGGAAACAGCACAGACAGGTTTTCTGCCAGGAGCCTCAGATGGAGCCAGCCCTGCCCACATCTGCATTTTAGCTCACAAAGACTTGGGCAGGATTTCTGACCTTGAGAACTGTCAGGAAATAAATTTGTGTTCTTCAAAGCCACTAGGTTCATGGAAATTTATTGCAGCAGCAAGAAGAAAGGAATCCATTGCAGAAGAGGTTTGTAAAAAAGATCTTTGGTATTTATCATTTTTAGTTGCGTGTATTGCAAAATCTCCCAGTCTGACATGTTTAAGATGTTTTTTGAGGAAGAAAAGTTTATAATTTAAATATGGTCAAATTACAGACATTTTATATTTGGCTTTCTTTAAGATAAGCTTTCCTATTCCAAGGAGTAAAAGATACTCACCTGTATGGTGTACAAAGCATGTAAATTAATGGAGAGATAAACCACGTTCACGAATAGGAAATGACAATTTTAGCCCGTTTGAATCTATAGGCTCAGCCCAATTCAAATCGAAGTCCCAATAGAGTTTTCTATGGAGCTCAATGAGCTGATTCTCCAAGTGTGAGGAAAGAAGGATCCAGGGAAAGCCCGTACTCCTTGCTGTGGTGTTTAGGGGGGGTGAAATTTTTGTGTCAACTTGACCGGGCCATGAGGTGCCCAGATACTTGGTCGAGCATTATTCCAGTGTGTCTGTGAGGGTGTTGCTGGGGGAGACTGATGTTTGAACCTGAGCATGAGTAAGGTGTGGTGGGCCTTGTCCGAGCGGTTGATGACCTGAATACAACAAAAGGGTTGAGAGACGGAACTGGGATGGGAACTGCCGCCGGCAGCTCTCTGGGTTGCCACCGGCATATCTTGGACTTTGCCTCCACGACTCAGTGAACCAGCTCCTTATTGTCTATGTATATGTCCACTCCATTCTGTTTCTCTGGAGAACCCAGACTAATCCAGTGTTCCAGTTTCTGCAGGTTTCTGAGGCACCATCCTACCCGTTCCACCTTGCACTCTGTCTGAAGTAAGCCCTGGGCCAGCCCTCCCCAAGGGGACAGGAGGCTCCACTGTGAATGCCTGGGGTCTGCTATCTGCCTCCTTGGGCTCTGTCTCTGTTTTGCTATTCACGATGTAAATGTTGGAGAGTCAGTTTAGCCTTTCTCGGTGTATCAGTCCACTCTTGCCCTGCTGTAAAGAAATCCCTGAGGCTGGGTGATTTCTAAAGAGAGGACGTTTGATTGGCTCACAGTTCTGCCGAAAAGCATGATGCCTGCATCTGCTCAGCCCTTCACATGACCGGAGCCAGCAGAAGGGGGTGGGGGCCGTGCCACACTTTAAACAACCAGATCTGGTGAGAGATCTCTCAGGAGATAGCTCTGGGGGGAGGTGCTAAACCACTAGCAAATTAGAATCTGCCCCAAAACCCAGTCACCTGCCAGGCCCCACCTGCAACATTGGGGATTCCAATTCCACAGGAGATTCGGGCAGGGACACAGCCCCAGACCACATCCCCAAGCCTTGGTTTCATCCACAAAACGGGAGTCATCACGGTGCCCAGTCGAGGGCCACGCTGAATGCCCATGGGGTGACCCAGCAAGGCCTTTGGCCCGTGCCTCGTGGGGATGTCAGCTCTTACTGTTATGATAGACCTGTGGGGTCCACGGGGCCTCCCAAGATCCCCGGGTTCATGGGTGGCAGGGGAGACTTTACCCTGGGAGTCCTGGCCTCCAGCCCCCAAGGCCCCCACTGTGGGAGAGGCGGGTTTATCTCTGCCTCCCGTGACTCAGGGAGCCCTGGGCTCTCCCCAAGTGAGTCTCCTCGCCACTATAACAAATCCTTCAAACTTAGTGGCCTCAAACCACACAGATTACTTTTTATTTTACAGTTTTGGACCCTAAACGTCCCAAAAGGACCCTACAGCGTGAAAGTCACGGTGTCCTCAGGGCTGGTTCCTTCTGGGGGCTCCAGGGAGAATCCTTGCCCACCCGGGTCTCTTCCTGCCTCCAGAGGCCGCTGTGTTCTGTGGCTCAAGGCCGCCTCCTCCACCTGCAGAGCCGGCCACGGGGCTCAGTCCTTCCCACGCACATCCCCCACATCCTCCCTCCCGACTCCCTCTTCCGCGTGCGAGGACCCTCTGAGTACCTGCAGCCCGCTGGAATCATTTAGAACAATCCTTCCATCTCAGGGCCTTCACTGGATCTGACCTGTGGCGTCCCTATGCCGTGAGAGCTGAGATATTTGCAGGCTCCGGGATCAGGACTGGACACCTCGGGGCCCCGGGTTCTACGACCACACCTGGCCAGGCCTGCTTCCCCCAGAGAGGCTGGAGGGCCCTGTGGGAAAGCAGCCCAGGCCCCCCCCACACACACGGGGAACACGCTGATTTCCGAGGAGACGCAGCCCAGGCCCCACATATTGAGAACACGCCGATTTCCGAGGGTGGAGACTCCTCCTTGCCTCCGCTGTAAGTAATTTTCCAGGGCCTTGTGTATTCCTTGGTGCTTTCTGTTTTTCGCCGTGACGTCCATGTTGCTGGGTGAGGTTGCCTCCAGGTGTTGCTTTGCAGGTGCCACACGGGCGAACACTAGGCTATGTGAGCCACACGCTGATCAGGAGGTGCCTGGAGTCGGGGGTGCCCGGGGGGCGCAAGGAGAGCACCTACCTCCCCCGCCTAGCACTGCTCTGTGCCCCTCACGCCTCTCAGAACAGTGATCAGGCTCCAAGTCACCAGGGACCCAGGAAATGCAGGGAGGGTGGGGGACGAGCTCTGCGAATTCTCCAGAATGCGGAATGCATAATTTATCACCCTAGAGGGAAGACGTCCTCAAACGTGAAGGGCGTAGAGTTGAGCCCCCCACCGAGGCGCACACCCTTAGGCTCCTCCCCGCAGCCTGCCCAGGCCCGGAAGTTTGAGGAAAGCCTTCTGCAGCGCCTGCGGTGGGCGGCGGCTTCCGGTCCCAGATCTCGGGGGCGGCCCCGCAGGCGCGGCCGGCAGAACTGTGGGACAGGCGCCCCTCTACAGGGCCGCTCAGGGCGTTTTCTCTGCCAGGCCCCAGCCAGGGTGGGGAAGCGGAAATGACCTACTTCCCTCTGGTGACTTGCTATCCTGATGGCCTCTCCCTGTGGAAGAGATGCAGAGGCCAAGGTGAAGGACAGCGGCTCCCTCCAGCACCTGGCCCGGGCGGGCCATGGGTCAGGCAGGTGGGTCCTCTGTCGCAGGTGTTCCGGGTGTGCTGGGTGGTGTGGGAGGGGCCTCCGCTCCTTCTGAGCTGCAGAGAGTGGGGCTCATTCGAGGCTGCTGCCTCCAGGCCGTCCCTGCCAGGCTTGTCTGCAGCCCCGTTGCCAGGGCGCAGTCCTAGACAACCTGTCCCATGCCTGAGGTCAGAGGTCAGGGTTGCTCCTAGGTTCTGGAGCCTTGGACCAGAGGACCAGCGGAGCTGCTGTGCCTGAGAACACTGAGCCGGCCCAGCATGACCCAGGTCGATAGTGCAATCCCGGGCCAAGAGCTCCGCACCTTCCCTCAAGGTCTTTTTTTTTTTTTTGAGACAGAGTCTTGCCCTGTTGCCCAGGCTGGAGTGCAATGGTATGATCTCCGCTCACTGCAACCTCCACCTCCTGGGTTCAAGCTGATTCTCCTGCCTCAGCCTCCCAAGTAGCTGGGACTACAGGCACACGCCACCATGCCCGGCTAATTTTTGTATTTTTAGTAGAGGTGGGGTTTCATCATGTTGGTCAGACTGGTCTGGAACTCCTGACCTCGTGATCCGCCCACCTCTGCCTCCCAAAGTGCTGGGATTGCAGGCGTGAGCCACCGCGCCCGGCTCCCCCATCAAGGTCTTCTTAAGTAAAACGGAAGCAGGCATCTGAGGCTTCACCACCCAAGGATCTGGCTGTCTCAGAAACGGACCCCTGGAGGATGAGGACCTGAGTCCCACAGCCACTCCCTCACTCTGGCCCTGCACCCCCTGGTTTTCTCTCTTTCCTGTGAGCCCCACAGCCCAACCTGACCAGGTTGCAGCCCTGGGCTGGACCACATCCTGGTGAAATACATTTTGAAGGCCACCCCGATCCTGACAGTGCTGTTTAAAATGCAAAAAGCATGGGTTTGTCAGCAAATGGACAGTTCTGGCAGTGACAGTGCGTTCCCATGCGGATAAGGTATCTGTCTGCATCCCTGCTCACCCCGTGCCAGCTTGAGCTAAGCCGTCCTGGCATGGCCCCTCCGCATTAGCCCGAGCTGTCTCCACGGCCTGACTGTGCCCTAACTCTGAGCATGAAGGGGACGGTCACCCGGGGTCATCCGGGGCAAAACCAAGCAGTGCTGAGAGTGGGGTAGGCAGCTGCTTTAAGCTCGGTAGGTTTGCCGATAGGACAATGCAGGCCCCTCCAAGTCCCTGCCCTGCATTGCTGGGTGGGAGATGAGGAGGCTGCATCTCCCAGTGTCTGTGGCCAGAAGCTCCAGCCATGGGTATGACCCTGAGTGGCGGCTCAGCCCAGGTGCTGAAGGCTCTGGGTCCTGTGGGGTGATGCGGGAGCAGGGGCCTCTGTGGACAAGGGCACCAGCCTGCACAGCGAAGCTTGACCACAAACGTGTTTTGAAGGAGGGATCCACTCCTCCACCAGACTTTCCAACTGAGCATCCATGTGGGTGCACCTGCCCTGGTGGCCTTCCGAGCCCCGTGGTCACAGCCTGTCCTGGGGACCAGCTCTTCAGAGAACATCTCAGGAGCCTGACAGCACTACCGTGCTGTGGCCCCGTCAGGACCCCGAGCCACAGGACCAAACACAGAATTCTGTGGGCTTAGTTCCCTGCTGGCTCCCTGCAGATGCCTCTAACAAGGCCTGTAAATAATGTTTCTTTGAATCAGGCTTGTGTGGCATGCTAAAGTGCATTAACTTTTATTTATGTGACAGTATTAAAAACAGATGAAACATCAATTGATCCATTGGGGTGTCCTTTGAGAGTGACAGACAAAATAATTTCAAAGATCTTTTGTTAAAATGTGTTTGGATTAAGACTCCAGATGGTGCTTAAAGATGTGTTGGAGGATCCTGTAGAAGTCAAAAGGAAGAACAAAGACACAACAACAACAACAAAAGCAATGCACAAGTGAGTGTGTGTGGCTTCGTCTATGCCGAGGACTCTAAGGCAGAGAACACAAGCTCTGCAGTCACAGAGTCCAGACCCACACCCAGTACCTGGTGCCTCCCTGCTCTGCTGCTCCCAGGCCTTACCGGTGAACCTCAGCATTCTCCTTTGTAAATTGAGAAAGCCATCTCTTTTGTAGGGTATTGGCACCCTCAAAGAGATAGTGTCTACCTGAAAAGAAAGAATGCGGTTAGACCTGACTTGAGGCTAGAGATGATGTGAAGGAACTCAGCACACAGTAGATGCTCAGTAAGTGTTTTCCATTCTTTCCAGCAGACCACTCACTGGAAAAGACCACTCACCAGGTCTTACACTTGCCTAAGAAATTACTGAATGCCTGTCCCACAGAGAAAATTGTTGGAACTGATAAATGAATTCAGCAAAGTTTCAGGATACAAAATCAACAAACATCAGTTGTGTTTCTATACGCGAACAACGCATAATCCAAAAAGGAAATGAGGAAAAGTATCCAGGTTCAAGAGCCTCGAAAAGGAATAAAATACCTCAAAATGAACGTAACCAAGGAGGTGAAAGACTTGTACATTGAAAACTACAAGACATTTCTAAATGAAATCGAAGAAGGCACAAATAAATGGAAAGGCACCCCGTGTTCACTTAATATTGTTAAGATATTCACAACACGCAAAGTAGTCTCTAGGAATTCTATCAAATCCCTACCAAAATCCCAATGGTGTTTTGTGCAAATGAAAAAATTAATCCTAAAATTCATACATAGAGTCTCAAGGGACCCTGATTAGCCAAAAACAATCTTGAAAATAAAAAAGAAAGATGATTCACAGTTTCTGATTTCAAATATTACTACAAAAATATAGTAACCAAATGGTGTGGTACTGGCAGAAAAAAAAGACAGCTATATAGAGCAACAGACTAGAATAGAGGGCTCAGAAATGCACATCTGTGGCTAAATGACTTTCAATGCACGAAGACCATTCCACGAGGAAAGGATGACCTCTTCAGATGATGCTGGGAAACCTGGCTGTCCACGTGCAACAGAATGAGGCTGGACACTTACCTTACACTAGGAACAAAAATTAACTCAAAATAGGTCAAAGACCTAAATGCAAGACCCAACGTTGTAAATGTCTTAAAAGAAAACATAAAGGAAAGTTTTCTAACATTGGATTTGTCAAGAATTTCCTGCCTATGACACCAAAAACACAGACAATAAAAGCAAAAATAGACAAATGGAACTACATTAAAATTTTAAAACTTCTGTACATCAAAGGACACGATTGACAGAGGAAAGGCAACCTATGGATGGGAGAAAATCTTTGGAAATCGTGTATCTGGTGAGGGGTTGATCTCCAGAATATTTATAGGACTCCTAAAACTCAAGAACAAAAACCAAATGACCCAATTTAGAAATGGGCAAGGGACTTGAGTAGACATTTCTCTAAAGCTGGTATACAAATGGACAGCAAGCACATGAAAAGATGCTCAACACCACTAAACATGAGGGAAATGCTAATCAAAGCCACAATGAGATCTCATCGGGTGACCACTATCAACAGAAGTTAAAAATTGTTGGCAAAGGTGAAGAGGAATTGGAACCCTTGTTCCCTGTGGGCAGGAAGGTCAAATGGTGCAGCCGCGGTGGAAAACACTAAGGCAATTCCTCACAAAATAAACATAAAATGAGCATAGTATCCAGCGATCCCACTTCTGGGGTATATGCAAAAGAATTGAAGGCAGGGTCATGAAGAGAAATTCGCACAATCCAGCAGCGTTATTCACAGTGGTTAAAACATGGAAGCAGCCCAAGTGTCCATCAGTAGATCAATGGATAAACAAAGTGTGTGTGTGTATGTTGTGTGTGTTGTGTGTGTTGCGTGTTGTGTGTGTTGCATGTTGTATGTGTTGTGTGTGCTGTATGTGTTGTATGTTGTATATGTGTTGTCTGTTTTGTGTCGTGTGTGTTGTATGTGTTGTGTGTATGTGTGTTGTGTGTGTTTTGTGTCATGTATGTGTTGTGTGTTGGTGCGTGTACATGTGTGCTGTGTGTGTTGTATGTGTTGTGTTGGTGTATGTACGTGTGTTGTGTGTGCTGTATGTATGCATGTGTGTTGTGTTGTGTTGGTGTATGTACGTGTGTGTGTTTGTGTGTGTGTGTTGCATGTGTTATGTGTGTTATGCTGGTGTATGTACATGTATGTTGTGTATATGTATGTTGTGTGTGTTGTATGTATGCGTGTGTGTTATGTGTTGTGTGTTGGTGTATGTACATGTGTGTGTTGTGTGTATGTGTGTGTTGTGTGTGTACACACAGTGGAACAGCACTCAGCCTCAGAAGGAAGGAAATTCCAACACATGCTACAACGTGGACGACCTTTGAGGGCGCCAGGCTCACTGGAATGAGCCAGCCACAGACAGCCAAGTCCTGCATGACCCCATTTCATGAGGTCCCTAGAGGAGTCACATCCCAGAGTGAGAAAGCAAGAAGGTGGGCGTGGGGGCAGGGGAAGCAGCAGAGACTGAGTGTTGAACGGGGAGGAGGTGAAAAGGCTCTGGACTAGCTGTACAGCAGTGTGGGTTTACTTAACACCAAGGAGCCAAACACCTAGAAATGGCTAAGATCATGCACGCTGTGGGGTGTTCTACTGAAGAATTACCCTGGCCCCCAAGGACCTCACCACTGAGCAAGGGTAAGAGGTAGGTGCTGATGAGAGCAGTGGGCACTGGGCACTTGCCCTGAGGTTGGTGTTTCCAGGCAGGCCTGATGGCTGCCAGGACGCACCCCAGCCTTGGCTCTCTGTGGAGTCTCCCCTCCCATGCCCTGGGGTGACCCTGTTCCAACAGATGAATGGCACCTCCCAGCGACCCGAAGAAGCGCTCTTGGTGAATGTGTGCATGTGACTTGCTGGGAATGTGTTTCCAAATGTACCTAGGGAGAAACAAAATACATTTTAGAGGTTCTTCTAAGTCTTGGGACTGGCATTATAGCCAGACGCTGTGGTCACCGTCTACTGAGCCATCGCCGTGCCTACAGACTTTGAGGAAGTTTGAGAACCAGCAACGTCATCCCAACATTGCTGAGTCATCTCCCAGGAACCAGGACACCTCTTCTTGGCTGGAGAGACTTTTGCTGGACAGAAAAGTGGTTCCCTCACCATCAAGGTGCTGAGCAAGTAGGTGCCCTACCCAAGCCGCCTGGAATTCTCCAAGGCTGGAACTCTCCATGGCTGGAACCACACTTGTGTATGAGGCATGGATTCTTCTGTCTCTGCTCTGCCTGCCTCGTCCACTTCCTCAGCAACACCATGAGAGTGACTCACAACTCCCAGCCCCTGGCCAGAGGCCTGACACCGATGGCTCCTACCTCAGGGAGCCCCTAGGGGCAGGAACATCTTGGTGCAGAGACGTTCGGTAAGCTCCGGACACTCCACCGGGACACGTCTGCCTGGAGCCAGCCCATTCCATGGAGGGATCGGTCGGATGCACATGAACCCCTCATCTATTTGAAAGTGTGGAACGATCTAGAGCAGACAGTCAGGAAACAGTTTTCTAACGAGTGAGAGAACGAGGCAAGAGAGTGGATGGTGAGTGTTCATGGAGTCAGGTTTGTCAGAAATTGAGTTACTTACCCCTTCTCCTTACCTTAGACAAACTGAAGTGAAAAGTAGTTTGTCTTAGCTACACAAAAATCTTTGTTTTTTCTTTTTTTTTTGCAAAATTCACTCATCCATTTATTCACTCATGAATCAAATCTTTCCTAGGTCATATTTCTCTCCAGGGCCTTGTACTGGGTTAGGGACCCCCAGAAGAAAGTGATGTGGGGTCCTTCCTTCCTTGGGCCACAGACGATGTGAACCGGAATGGTCACAGCTACAAAACCACCGCTCTCCAAATGCACGTTTCAATTGACAAGGCCAAAAGTGTGACCTTGGAGAGATCCTGCAGCCACAGGATGAGATGTGACTCCCAGGAAACGACCGCCATGACCAGAGAGTCTGTGTGTCTGCAGGCTGGGTCCCTGTGTCCTCCACATCCTCCTCGCTGGCAGCTCCCTCATCCCTGGGATGGAGCTTTGCGAGGGCCAAGTCAACGCCTTCTGTGTTTGGTGGATGCAGTGCCCCTGAGAACGCAAAGCTAAGTATGAAGGGAAGAGGAAAAGGCAGTGTGGAGCCTCCAAAGTGGCCGCCTTGAGCTTGTGGTGGTGTTGATTTCTCATGTTCTATTTTAGACTTTTCATGTTTTCTAATATTTGTACAGGGTATTCTTGTGATATAATAAGGAGGACATTACAAAAAATCATGTATTTTTTAAAATAAAGACAAAAAATATGTTCAAACAAGTGACAAACATAGCCCCTTTGTGTTGTGAAAAAGTTCAGTGCATGGCAAGCTTCTGAGTCCCTGTCTCTGTTTGAATAAAGGTCTTGGTGTTTTAGAAGGCAAGGTAGACTCCTACTGTTCCTGTTCTTGTGCATCCAACGTAAGCTTTGTATTCTACCTAAGGCTTACACAAATCACTATGCTTTGTTCTGAAGTGGACCAGAGAAAGTCTGGATGTTTCAGGGCCTTTAAAATGAGTGAAGTAACAAGGTCTTGCCACACACTCAGCTCATTTAACATTTATGTTTCCAAAACATATTCTGAATCACTGACCTTGAGAATGACGTGACTCAAGGTAAAAACCAAAAACAAGATTCTAAGCCCCCACGAGGATCTGAATGGGCCCCATCTCTCAGCCACGGGCATTCCGAAGTTAACCTGAAAAACTCCTTCAGGCTGTGATGGGAAGTGGGGGTCAGACATTGCCTCATTATATCCTCCAACTGTGGGAACCTGGGAAAAGCTGACCAGTAAGAACACTGTGACGGAAAGTGGGGGTCAGATGCCCCGTTATACCCCAACCGCTGGAACCCAGAAAAGCTGACCAGCAAGAATACCATGACGGGAAGTGGGGGTCAGACATGCCTCATTATACCCCAACCACTGGAACCCGGAAAAGCTGACCAGCAAGAACAGGATGACAGGAAATGGGGGTCAGACATGCCTCATTATACCCTCCAACCGCTGGCACACGGAAAAACTGACCAGCAAGAACATCAGCACAGACATTAAGCCTGATAGGAAGAATTACAATCTCTTCTCTCTGCAGCCTGCTACATTGAGGTTTCGTCTGCATGAGAAAACCTTGGTCTCCACAACCCCTTATCTTAGCCCAGACACTGCCTTCCTGTGGATTCTACTTTTTTAGATAATAACAACTCTTTTCAACCAATTGCCAATCAGAAAATCTTTGAATCCACCTATGACCTGGAAGCCCCACCACCACCCCCTGACTTCCCATTGTCTCTCCTTTCCAGATTGAAGCAACATGCACCTGACGTGTATTGACTGATGCCTTACATCTCCCTAAAATGTATAAAGCCAAGCTGTAGGCCAGTTGCCTTGGGCACATGTTCTTAGGACCTCCTGAGGCTGTGTCTCAGGCCATGGTCACTCATATTTGACTCAGAATAAATCTCTTCAAATATTTTACAGATTTTGACTCTTTTTATTGATAAGGCATTCCTGCTTCTCGGGCTCCAAGTCGACACTGAACAGCCTTGGAAGTTCTGCCTTTGGGTGATGGCTCCAAATTGCTCATCCTCATCACAGGGCAGCAGGCCAGTTGGGTCACTCAGTGCCCAGCCTCCTCCCTGCATGCAGTTCAAGCAGTGAGTCTCAGACAAGCATACACTGCTGCCAGCTTTAGACACTCACGGAGGAGCCAGGGCCATCTGTGAACAGCAAACTCACTTCCGGCCAGAGGCATGGCTCACACTGGATTCCTGTTGGGTGTACCTGCCTGGACACAGTCAACAGCTCTGGCCATGTCAGATGCCCCATGTCCCTCTGTCTGCATTGTTGGGGGGTTCTGCTGCTGTCCCCCTGGAGGCAACCTTGCTGTCTCTCCTAGGTGGTTCCCAGGGGTGACAAAACCAAGGAGGCCAGGGTTGGCAAGAAGGGAAGGAGGATGGGTGGGGCCCTTACCCCATGCAAATCTCACCCCTCCACCAAGACCACCTGCACTGCAGCAGCCCAATGTTGCCATCCCCAGCAGTGGGCCTGGAGTGGCTTGGGCAGGGACCCCAGCCATCCCCTCCTTCCCACCTTGTGTTAGTCCATTTCCATGCTGATAATATATACCCAAGACTGGACAATTTACAAAAGAAACAGGTTTAATGGACTCACAGTTCTATGTGGCTGGGGAAGCCTCACAATCATGGTGGAAGGCAAGGAGGAGCAGGTCACTTCTTACATGGATGGCAGTGGGTGAAGAGAGAGCTTGTGGAAGGAAACTCCCCCTTATGAAACCATCAGGTCTTGTGATACTTATTCGCCATCACCAGAACAGCACAGGAAAGACCTGCCCCCATGATTCAAATGCCTGGGAATTCAAGATGAGATTTGGGTGGGGACACAGCCAAATCATGTCATTCTGCCCTCGGCCCCTCCCAAATATCATGTCCTCATATTTCAAAAACAATCATGCCTTCCCGAAAGTCCCCCAAAATCTTAACTCATTTCAGTATTAACTCAAAAGTCCACAGTCCAATGTCTCATCTGAGACAAGGAAAGTCCTTTCGCCTATGAACCTGTAAAATCATAAGTAAGTTAGTTAGTTCCTAGGTACAACAGGGGTACAGGCTTTGGGTAAATACAGTCATTTCAAATGGGAGAAATTCACCAAAACAAAGAGGTTACAGGCCCCATGCAAGTCCAAAATCCAGTGGGGGCAATCAAATCTTAAAGCTCCAAAATGATCTCCTTTGATTCCACATCTCACATCCAGATCACGCTGATGGAAGAGGTGGGTTCCCGTGGTCTTGGGCAACTCTGCCCCTGTGTGGCTTTGCAGGGTACATCCTCCCTCCTGGCTGCTTTCATGGGCTGGTATTGAGTGTTTGCAGCTTTTCCAGGCATAGATTGCAAGCTGTCAATGGATCTCACATTCTGGAGTCTGGAGGATGGCCGCCATCTTCTCACAGCTCCACTAGGAAGTGCCCCAGTAGGGACTCTGTGTGGGGGTTCCAATCCCACATTTCCCTTCCGCACTGTCCTAGCAGAGGTTCTCCGTGAGAGCCCACCCCTGCAGCAATCTTCTGCCTCAACATCCAGGCATTTCTATACAACCTCTGAAATCTAGGCAGAGGTTCCCAAACCTCAATCATTCTGTGTACTTGCAGGCTCAACATCATGTGGAAGCTGCCAAGACTTGGGGCTTGCACCCTCTGAAACCATGGCCTGAGCTCTATGTTGGCCCCTTTCAGCCATGGCTGGAGCAGTTGGGATGCAGGGCACCAAGTCCCTAGACTGCACACAGCACAGGAACTCTGGGCTCCAAAACCACTTTTTCCTCCTAGACCTCCAGGTCTGTGATGGGAGAGGCTGCTGTGAAGACTTCTGACATGCCCTGGAGACATTTTCCCTGTTGTTTTGGGGATTAACATTTGACTCCTCGTTACTTATGCAAATTTCTGCAGCCAGCTTGAATTATTTCCCTTCAGAAAGTGGGTTTTTCTTTTGTATCACGTTGTCAGGCTACAAATTTTCTGAACTTTATGCTCTGTTTCCCTTATAAAACTGAATGTCTCTAACAGCACTCAAGTCACCTCTTGAATGCTTTGCTGCTTAGAAATTTCTTCTGGCAGATACCCTAAATCATCTCTCTCAAGTTCATAGTTCCACAAATCTCTAGGGCAGGGGCAAACTGTCACCAATCTCTTTGCTAAAACATTAAGAGTCACCTGTGCTCCATTTCCCAACAAGTTCCTCATTTCTCTCTGAGACCACCTCAGTGTGGACTTTATTGTCCATAACATTATCAGCATTTTGGGCAAAGTCATTCAACAAGTCTCTAGGAAGTTTCGAACTTTCTCACATTTTTCCTGTCTTCTCCTGAGCCCTCCAAACTGTTCCACCCCTGCCTGTTACCCAGTTCCAAAGTTGCTTCCACATTTTCAGGTATCTTTTCAGCATCACCCCACTGTCTGCACCACCAATTTACTGTATTAGTCCATTTTCACACTGCTGATAAAGACATACCCAAAACTGGGCAATTTACAAAAGAAAGAGGTTTAATGGACTTACAGTTTCACATAGCTGGGGAGGCCTCACAATCATGGTGGAAGGTGAAAGGCATGTTTCACATGGTGGCAGACAAGAGAAGAGAGCTGATGCAGGGAAACTCCCCCTTATAAAACCATCAGATCTTGTGAGACTTATTCATTACCACAAGAATAACATGGGAAAGACCTGCCCACATGACTCAATTACCTCCCACTGGGAACCTCCCATAACACGGGAATTCAAGATGAGATTTGAGTGGGGACACAGTCGAACCATATCACACCTCATTGCACATTTATGTCATCACAGCAGACTCCAGAGCAGGAGGCCAGGCCTGGCAGTGAAGCATCACAGGCACAGAAAAAAGGAAGCCTCCCTGCAGTAGCCGGCCATGTGCCCTGCACTGTGGCTGCAATGCCACAGGGCCCACACCCTGCCTCTCTGGTCCTGACAGGATTGGAGCCTCAGCCCTTCCAGGAAACAGTGCCCCTGCTGGAAACTGTGCTCCAGTGCAGTCTGGAAGACACCTTCCTGGACTCAGCCATCTGTCAGGACTGGCTTGGCCAACCCCAGCTTCGCTATGAATGGGAGTCTCCAGATGAATGACCCCATTAGGGATGGGACAGTCCATTGGAAATTGGACTCATGGCTTCCTTGTCTCCAGGGTCACAGTTTCCCTGTGTGAAGTCCCGTGCCTACCCTTAACAACGACTTTGTTTGCCCTGTGTACTGACTGTGGCTTTTGTCTTTCAACCTAATTTCTGCCCATCCCTTGACAGAGGCAAGGGAGAGTGCTTTGGCCTTACCTGAACCTGGACCTAGAGATGTGGAAGTTTCTGAAAGCTTGCGAGCTGCCCTTTTCTCTCTGCCATAGCTCATCTGAGGTCCGTTCTGATAGGAAGAGATTCAGAGTGGCTTCTGACTCATTTGCTGTCCTGTCCTCATGACTGTTGCAAAGCTGGGGTGTTACAGCTGCCAGGGAGGCTGAGACTGCTTCCCTCCCCCCCTACCTTGCTGTGTTAGTCCATTCTCATGCTGCTAATAAAGACATACTGGAGACTGCACAATTTATAAAGCAAAAAGGTTTAGCTGACTTACAGTCCAGTCTGGCTGGGGAGGGCTCAGGAAACTTACAATCATGGCAGGAGGGAAAGGAAATACATCTTTCTTCACATGACAGCAGGAAGGAGAAGTGCTGAGCACAAGAGGGGAAAGCCCCTTATAAAACTGTCAGATCTTATAAGAACTCACTCATTGTTGCAAGAACAGAATGGAGGTAACCAACCCCATGATTCAATTACCTCCCACTGGGTCTCTCCCATGACACATGGGGATTATGGGAACTACAACTCATGATGAGGTTTGGGTGGGAACACAGCCAAACCATATCATTCCACCCCTGGCCCCTCCCAAATCTCATGTCCTCACATTTCAAAACACAATCATGCCTTCCCAACAGTCCCCCAAAGTCTTAACCCATTCCAGCATTAACACAAAAGTCAAAATCCAAAGTCTCCTTGAGACAAGGCAAGTCCCTTCTGCATATTAGCCTGTAAAATCAAAAGCAAGTTAGTTACTTCCCAGATGCAATGGGGGCACAGGCACTGGGTAAATGTTTCTGTTCCAAATGGAAGAAACTTGCCAAAACAAAGGGGTTATAGGCCCCATGCAGGTCTGACACCCAATAGGGCAGCCATTAAAACTTAATGTTCCAAAATGATCTCCTTTGACTCCATGTCTCACATCCAGGTCATGCTGATGTAAGAGGTGGGCTCCCATGGCCATGGGTAGCTCTGCCCCTGTGGCTTTGCAAGGTACAGCCCCCCACTCCAGCTTCTTTCATGGCTGGCATTGAGTGTCTGCAGGTTTTCCAGGCACACAGTGCAAGCTGGCAGTGGATCTATCATTCTGGGGTCTGGAGGAGGGTGGCCCTCTTCTCACAGTTCCACCAGTGTGCCAGTGGAGACTCTGTGTGGGACCTCCGACCCTCCATTTCCCTTTCACACTGCCATAGCAGAGGTTCTCCAAGAGGACTCCACCCCTGCAGCAAACTTCTGCCTGGACATCCAGGCATTTCCACACATCACCTGAAATCTAAGAGGAGGTTCTCAAACCTCAATTCTTGACTTCTGTGTATCCGCAGGACCAACACCACATGTAAGCCACTAAGGCTTGAGACGTATATCCTCTGAAGCAATGGCCTGAGCTGTACCTTGGCCTCTTTTAGCCACAGTTGGAGCTGAAGCAGCTGAAAAGCAGGGCACTATGTCCTGAGGCAGTGCAGAGCAGGGGGGCCCTGGGCCTAGCCCAGGAAACCATTTTTCCCTCCTAGGCCTACAGGTCTGTGATGGGAGAGGCTGCCATGAAGGTCTCTGACATGCGCTGGAGACATTTTTCCAATTGTCTTGGTGATAAACATTCGGCTCCTTGTTACTTCTACAGCAGGCTTCGATTTATCCCTAGAAAATGTGGTTTCCTTTTCTGTCACATCACCAGACTGCAAAATTTCCAAACTTTGATGCTCTGCTTCCTCTTGCATGCTTTACTGCTTAGAAATTTCTTCTGTCAGACACCCTAAATCATCTCTCTCAAGTTCAAAGTGTCACAGATCTCTAGGGCAGGGGAAAAATGCTGCCAGTCTCCTTGCATAGCAAGAGTGACCTTTACTCCCATTCCCAACAAGTTCCTCATCTCCACCTGAGATCACCTCAGCCTGGACTCCATTGTCCATATCACTATCAGCATTTTGGGCAAAGCTATTCAAGAAGTCTCTAGAAGTTCCAAACTTTCCCACATTTTCCTATCTTCTTTTGAGCTCTCCAAACTGTTCCAACCTCTGCCTGTTACACAATTCTAAAGTCACTTCCACAGTTTTGGGTATCCTTATATCAGCACCCCACTCTCTGCAGCACAAGTTTACTGTATTAGTCCATTTTCATACTGCTAATAAAGACATACTTGAGACTGGGTAATTTATAAAGGAAAGAGGTTTAATTGACTCACAGTTCGGCATCACTGGGGAAGCCTCAGGAAACTTACAATCATGGCAGAAGGGGAAACAAACACTTACTTCTTCACATGATGGCAGGAAGAGTAAGTGCTGAGCAAAGCGCGGAAAGCCCCTCATAAAACCACCAGATATCATGAGAACTCACTCACTTCACAAGAACAGCAGCATGGGGGTAACCACCCCCATGATTAAATTACCTACCATTGGGTCCCTCCCAGAACACCATAGGGATGATGGGAACTACAATTCAAGATGAGATTTGGGTGGGGACACAGCTATACCATATTACATGGGTCAAAGCTTCAGAGACTGCTAAGGCTTTGCTAGGCTGAGACCCACGGAGGTCAGCACCCACCCTGTGGGTCTGTGGGAGAGAACTCAGGGCTCTTCCTTGGTGACAAAACCATACAGCACAAAACCAGGGTCAGAGGTAAGAGGGGACCCAGGACCCCCTGGTCCGGGTGTCTCAACCTAAAGATCAGGGCTTGCTTAGATGATCACTACAGGGACAGCACCGTACCAAGGCAGCAGGTATATTGTGGCTTCAGGGCTGACCCCACGGCTGCACCAGCACACAGAGCCCTGCCTGGTTCTCTGCCTTCACCATCCTGAAAGTCTTAATGACCTTGGAACAAGGGGTCCTGCATTTTCATTTTGCACCAGGCTCTGGGAACTGTGTAGCTGGTCCTGATCAGATTTCCTCTGTGCTGACAGAAAGCCCCACTGGTGCAAAACCTAACTGAAAGAATAGATTAGACCAGCAGTTCTCAAGGGTGGAATTGTGCCCTGGGGGCACATTTGCCAATGTCTGGAGACATTTTTGGCTCTCTCTGCTGGTGTTGAGAGGGATGCAGCCAGGGATGCTGTGAAACTATCTACAAGGCACTGCAGTCTCCAGCAACAGAGTCATTGGGCTCCAAGCGTCAATACTGCTGAGGCTGAGGAACCCTGGGCTAGAGCAACGTAAGCAGCCCAGGCAGCTGCAGGAACTGCTTATGAGTCCAGTCAAAGGAGCCAGCACTGTCCAGAGGAGGCTTCCCAGCACAAGGAGGGGCTGGAATTTAACCAGTCTAGCAAAAAGAAAATCTTCCCGAGACACCAACTCCCCCCCACCCCTTTAGCCCTTCCTCCCGAGAGTATGGGCCATAAATCAGACAAAACCTGCATTCTGCAGAAGGAACACCCTCTGTGACCTGGTGGGTTGCAGCATGGCTGAAACTTGCATGCATTTGAAGAAGCGGCGGCCCACAGAGATCATTCTGGAATCACACTGCAGACAGAGGCCGCGAGGAAGGTCCGTGAGGGCAGGGGAGGAAACTCACTGAGTCTGGTATCCTCTGCCATGATGTTAGAAATCAAAATTTTATGAGTGTGACAAGCAGATGGTCAAAACCACGCCGATGTGCCAGGTGTTTTAATGAGCCCGGTCCCCAAGTCAGCATGGCACCCCGGAGCGCAGCATTCCTGGAGTTACCTAGGTTACTCCACCGAGGCAGCCCTGGGCAGCGAGGCCTCAGGTGAAAACCTTGAAAAGCGGCTTGGGCATTAGCATGACAAAGAGCCGCCACCTGGGGCGGCTCTGCGGCCCGGCCTCCTGGCTGCCAGGACAGACGCTGTTGTTGTTTGTCTTTTTGTTTTGTTCGTCTTAAAGAACATCCTGAAGATGCTTGCCGGGGCTGGTAACTAAGCAGCAAGAGTTTATGCTCAAAATAGACATTGTTTGTAATTTTTCACCCCAGTTACCCTAGAAATTTCTCAAATGATTTCTTTATAGCAGCAGACACAGGACTCCATCCCACCCCCCACTGGCCCTGCTCCTTAGAGGGATAATGAGCTGGGCCCCCTCAGCCTCCTTCCCACTGATTACTGTTTATTAAGCGTCCGCAAGAAGCGGGGCCTGTTTTCCCTCAGCCTTTTTTATCTCCTAATGTGTGTGTGTGCCATGCAGATTAGGATAGGGAAATGCTAATTTACACTGCACAGCGAGCTGCCCAGAAAGCCAGATCTGCACAGACCGGTAAGCCCGGGGGCGGTGCAGGGGCGCCAGGAGATGCAGAGGCTGGTGCCCCAGGGTCCAAGGCAGCGGACCTGGGGTAGGTGGTGTAGACGTGTTCAACTGCATTCAAGTGGTGCATTCCTAGAAATGGGGCTGGTGTGGAGGAAGCTCCACGCACATCCTATATTGGCACCTCTCAGCCAGCCGGGCTTCTCTGGACACCATGGACACTCCAGGCTGGACAGGGCACCTCTTAGGAACCTGTCTCCACTGCTCTGTCCCCAGGCCTGCTAACTTGCTTGCTGGAGGGTCAGGACCGCAGAGAGGCCAGGGGTTCATGCAGGTTCTCAAGGTCACCTTCCTGGAACCCTCAAAGGAAGGGCAGCAGCTCCAGACACGCTGTGACCCTGCATGTGAGCTCCAGGCTCAGGGTCACCTTCCTGGAACCCTTGAAGGAAGGGCAGCAACTCTGGAGATGCTGGAACCCCACATGTGAGGTCCAGGTAACTCCTTAACTGAGACCACAGAATGCTCCCTTCACACGGTGTAACTGAGTTTATGAGGCTTTCCATTTTGAGGAGGATGCAGCCATTTACCTTTTTAACTCATTGGAAGGTGGAGAGTCTCTGTTAGCTAAGTCCAGGCTTTAAAGAGAACAGCCACAGCTGGTGGAGGTAGAGGAGGTCGGGACTGAGCTCAGGGTGTTAGGGAAGTGGCGTTTCTGGATGCAAACAGCCTCTGAGAGGCAACGGGGAATCAGAGCTGGGCAGCAAAGCACAGCTCGCACCTGCAGCACCAGATTTCCAGTGAAATGAAGACTCAGAGTCACAGCAAGCCGTGGAGACCATGTGGCTATGCTCCCTTGTCAGCGTACCTGAAGAAGATGAGCTACACCACAACACTCAGGAGCCCTCCTCAGCTCCCAGGACTCTCGCGTGGGCATAGAGCATTCAGTACTGCCACCCACTCCCCAGGGGACATGTCTCGTTAAACTCACCTCCACCTAACTCCACCCCCAGCCCTGGGCTATTGCTTTGAGCTGTCAATTTTGTATTAGATATAGAATTAAAGTTTAGTCAATGAAGCAAGTCAAACTCTGTAAAATATTTGAAGAGACTTATTCTGAGCCAAATGTGAGTGACCATGGCCCGTGCGTGACACAGCCCTCAGGAGTCCTGGGAACACGTGCCCAAGGTGGTCAGGGCGCAGCTTAGTTTCATAGATTTTAGAGAGACATGAGACTTCAATCAAATATATTTAAGAAATATATTGGTTCGAGAAAGGCAGGACAACAGATACAAATTGATTCTCATTTTGAATCTGTATGTATACACCACCTTCGTATTAAGAAGCTAATTGGTATATTGAAGGGGGGCTTCCAGGTTATAGGTAAATCAAACATTTTTCTGGTAGACAATTGGTTACCTAAAGATACATAGGAAGAATGAATGGAACAGGGTTCAATAGGAAGGAATGTCTGGGTTAAGAAAAGTTGTGGAAACCAAAGTTCTGATTGTGTAGATGAAGCCTTCAGGTAACAGGCTTCAGAGAGAATAGATTGTAAATGTCTCTTATCAGACTTAAGGTCTGTTTGATGTTAATGCCAGAGAGGTATCATGAGTCCTGTCCAGCCCCCACTTCCCATCACGGCCTGAACCAGTCTTTCAGTGAGATTTTAAGGGCACCCTGGCAGAGGAGGAAGTCCTTTCAGACGGTTGCCCTGTGCGGTGGGGAGCAGGGGTGGGGGGACTTGGAATTGTATTTTTGGTTTACAGTTCATTAAATCTGTGTTAATGCACTGAATTCGGGCCATAAAAATTTCTCTAACATTGTGGTAATGTGCCAGTTTCTCTTAGGTAAAGATGTAGGTATTCTGGAGAAATTTGACTGAATGCTCAGAACAGGTGAATCAGAGTGCAGCGTCTTAAGGCTCACCTTCAGTTGCAATACAAGGCATCGACTTTTAAGAATTTTGATATTTTAAAAGTTATCTGTAATAAAAAATATTTTGGCACCAAACATGTTCCTCTTTCTTGTAACCTGTATTCTATGTTCAAAAAATTGTTGAATTCACATCCCCCAGAATAGAAACTCCATGAGAAGAACATTGCGGTTCTTATTGAGAAAAGTCTTCGAGGCTCCAAAAATAGTGTCTGATACGTAAACATCACTCGAGGAATACTGCTGGATGTGTAAACACACCATGTCCATGGCACACGCATGCACACCACACACAACCTGTTGTCTGCTCCATTAATGCTCCCATTACTGGTATGCTGGGATGGTGTCAAGAGTGAATACAACCTGCTGAACACGCTTTGTATAGATTTTTCTGGAACATAAGTGGCTCTTTGACTAATTCTAAAATTTGTTCCAAAAGAAATGTAGCTATACATTTGCTTCTCATATATTATCAAGTGAAAAGACTAGATCACACGGTA
Organism: Piliocolobus tephrosceles; assembly: GCF_002776525.5. NCBI lineage: Eukaryota > Metazoa > Chordata > Mammalia > Primates > Cercopithecidae > Piliocolobus > Piliocolobus tephrosceles. The sequence goes on from NC_045438.1 coordinate 20,727,578, forward strand.
GGATCTAAGGTATAGTTGTAAATTGCTTTAGAAACCTATCAACACACACTCCTAGAAGAACACTGGAAGAATATGCACCCAAGTGTTGGCAGTCAAGATTTTCTCCTAATTATGTATATTTGTATTTATATTTTTTCATTTTGAATCAGTATGATGCACTGCCTTTGTATTAAGAAGCGAATGGGTACCTTTTTCCTGGGGCATGTGTTTGGTTTTAGAGCAGGAGCCATCACCTGCCAGGTGTCTGACTCCCCTGTACTGCCTGCTGCTGCTTCCCATCACACCCAGGGCCTGAGGGAGGAAGTGGGCTCCTGCAGCACGGTCAGGGCAGTGAGGTGAGGCAGAAGCGGCACTAAGGGAATTCCCTGAGGGACCTGGTGAGGGTCTCCATGCATCCCGCCAAAGGTCAGCGCCTCCTGGGGTCTCCTCTGACCTCCTGGCACCAGGGATGGGGTGTCCCTGCTGGGACCTTGGAGCCTGGGCTCTCTGACTGCTTGCTCTGTGTAGCTTGGCTCCCCCTAGTCCATTATTTTGAAAGGGAAAGGAGAGGAGAGGGAAGAAGGTCAGAGGGAAGGAGGAGGGAAGAAGGAAGGAGGCAGGAAGGAGCTGAAACAACCTCCGGCAGCACATCTTTGGGTGCCAGGTCTCGGAATGCAGTGGTGAGTAAGATGAACTCCTGGCCATCAAAAGCAGCTACCAACTGGCAATTTGTATGATTGATTATTTAGCCACAACTGTGATGAGTGCAACTGAGGACAGGCACAGGGCCTAAGGCGGTGCCCGACACGATGCCAGGCCAGGGCTGGGACCGGGCTGAGATCTGAGATTGGGAGGTCCAAGTGTGTCCTGAGGTGCTTATCTCTGCCTGCAGGAGCGTCTGTGACAGAGAAAAAGGAACTGCAGGTTCCCTCCGTGAACTCCCACAACCCTGCCCAGTGAGGACAGCCGGGCCAGGCCAACAGCCGGGCCAGCATGTCTGCCCCCTGGAGCTCTCTCTTCCCTTCACGCGGGGGCTGCTGGTGGGGAGGTCACAGGTGGGGAGGTCACAGGCCAGAGCGCAAAGTGCTGGCTGCACAAGAGGCTTCCCTGAGGGAGGAAGCTGCTCCCTTCCACAAAGGTCTCTCCAAAGGACCTTCCTAATTTGCTGCTGGCAGAGAGACAAACAACACAGTGGCCATGCCAACTGGGAAGAGAGGCCAAATGGAAACCACAGGCCACACTGCAAGGTGGTGGGGAAGAGGGCTCTGGCTTGCTTGTCCTTTTACGTGGCGAAAACTAGAGCGGCAGCTTTCATCAGACCAAAACAGGATGAAAAGGACAGAGGGAGCATGGCAGAGGACAGCACCTGACTGCCAGGAGACGAACAATAAAGCCAGGACGCAAGAGGATGTGCGTGCAGCGGCATTTGGGACTCGGAGAGAAGACACAAGCCTGGGAAGCACGGAGGGTTCCAGCCTCATCCATCACATCACCAAGTTCCTGTTTTACCCTGATTCTAAGCAGCAGCTAAATAAGCAGATTAAATGCTTAGAAATGCCGTGTTGTGGAGTGTGGAGGCCCAACGGCCAGCGAGGAGGCTATAAACAGAGTCAGTGAGAGACAAAGAGAAAACAAGTCTCTAGGAGGCATCCCTCTCTTTTGCTTTGACGGTTGTGATAACGAGCAGGGAGGAAGGATCCATGAGTGAAAGGCATACTTGAAATATGATTTTCAGTTTCCTTCTTTCACAACTGGGTAAAAATAATCATTCACCAAACAGAGAACAGACAGGAGGAGGAGTCTACTAGGAAAATGGTCATTATTGAAAACTGAGGCAAAGGAGTGTCAGTCAAGCTTCAAAGCCCAGACACACATGGGAACATTGCTAGGAAAAACAGCAAAATTGTTGAAGACCTAGCATCTACCTTGGCCCCTGCAACAGACACAGGAAGAGCTCTGCCTCCTAGAGTTCTTCAGACTCAGAATGCAGTGCTGTTTGGAAGGAACTTTAGGTAAATACAGAACCAACAGGTCCGTCATCTATGTGTGCAGCTGTGGCTATGGGGAGGAAGATGGTCATTGATAGTGAGAGAGGGAACGGGTTGGTGGCAGAAAGGATCACAAAATGAGGCCTAGACCAATGTCCACGTCATGGAATGCTGAGGTGGCCTCTTGGGTAACATCAGATGCAAAACAGATACCAGAATATTCACCCAGGTTTGATTCCTTAGGCGCCTCGTTCTGAAAGCAAAAGTGCTCAGATTCAGTGATGAGAGGGAATTTGAGGACACACTTGTGAGGACCAGGCACTTCACACGTTCAGAAGGTTGGAAAATGGCCTCTGGAAGGTGAATACTGTGCTTGGCTTGCTGAAGGGGTCCCTGGCAAAGCACAGTCCCAGCTGTGTCCTTGTTGTAACAAGCCGTGCCTAGTGGGCTCTCTGAGCTTATGGGGCCTGCAAACAAATGATCTGGAAACTTTATAAGTACAGTATTGATTATGACTAAAGATAAAGCAGATTTAATTTCACTGGCAATCTGAAAAGAGTATCTTTAAGAAAAGCTAAGTGATCTATGAATTAGAAGAGAACAAGAAAGAAAAAATAGATGATCCCAGATCAGCTTTCCTTGACCTTAATAACTGCAAAAGATTCCATTTTTTTTTTTTTTGCCTTGAGATATTCCACTTATATGAATAAAGTGAAATAGGATTGTTCCTTTAGAAAGTAATTTTGACAGGTCTTACTAATTATTGAGATGATCACTTGTCTGCTGTCCAGAGAACAAAAGCCTGCATTTCAGAAAGGCCAATATTCTTTTTGTTTGCCTTATACTCATTCTACTTTCAGTGGGTGGGCTTAGATTTATTTCAGACTTAGGTCTTCTTGCAATGCAGGTATTATGTAGGCTATATGCCTGCCCATGCATTCATGTTGATTTACGTGTATAAAATGCTTGGACACATGGAATCATGAATCCTAGAGAAGAAGTAATCTAAAGAGTTTATTGTGTCAGTCAGGATGGACTAAGTTATGCTGTGCTAACAAGCAATGCCATGATCTTAAAGAACAAAAATCAATATGCTTATTTTGTGCTTATGCTGCACTTTCACTGCCAGTCAGTAGCAGTTCTTCTGCCTATTGTTCAGTAGTTCAGGTTGAGGAAGTTCTAACTGGAAAATTGCTGGTTGCTACAACAGAAGGAAAGTAAAGACATGGGAAACCATGTGTTCACTCTCAAAGCTTCTACCCACATGTGTGACACATTCCTTTCGCTCACATTTTACTAGCCAAACTCAGTCATGCCTGCAGGCAACAAAGGTGGAAATGTGTAATGCGCCAAAGTCTTGGAAGCAAGAGTGGTCTTGCACCCTGCTTTCAGACAATGTCTACAATGATCCTTATATACCCTCTCATGTGAGCGTTTCCTAGACGCAGTCTTCAGCAAGAGGACTCTCAGCCTTCCATGTAATGGAAATACAATCAGCAGTTGAAAGCACAGAATTAACTCCACTGGTGTAAAAGCCGGTGCCTTGCTTCTGTCCCAGAGTCACCAGGATGTCCACCAGGGAAATGCACTAAGTTGACTCTGTAGTGAAGAGGCTACATCAGCATCAGCCCTGCATCATCTATGGTGATTACATTATCCACATCCATGGTGATGGAGCTAAAATATCCAATGATCACACACAGGACATAATGATACATTGTGGATCATGACCTGCCTAGGCCACAATTTGCCCTAGGGATCAATGACCTAGAACTATATCAGTGAAATCTATTGAACAATGAGAGAAGAGATTCTCTTACTTCAGTAACTGAGAAGAAAAATGAATTCTCCTACCTCAGTAATTGTGGAAAAAGACTGATTTAACCCAGTACCTGTGAAGAAGAATAGATTTTCCTACTTTAGTAACTGTGGAGAAAAATGTATTTTTCTACATCAGGAACTATGGAGAAGAACAGATTCTCCTACAGAGAAGAGGGATTTTCCTACCTAGATAATTGTGGATAAAGAGAGATTCTCCTACCTTGGTAACTGCAGAGAAGAAGACATTCTCTAACCTCATAACTGTGGAGAAAGATTCTTCTACCTCAGTAACTGGAAAAAATGAATTTTCCTATTTCAGTGACTGTGGAGAAGGGAGAGAAACTCTTACTTCAGTAAGTAGAGAGGAATAGATTCTTCTACTTCGATAACTATGGATAAGGAGAGATTTTCCTCCTCAGTAACTGTGGAGAATAGATTCTCCAATGTGAGGAACTGTGGGAAAGAAAGGATTCTTCCACATCAGTAGTTGTGGAGGAGAGATTCTCCTACATTATACCTGTGGATAAAAATGAATCTCCTCATTCAGAAACTGTTGAGATGCATGCATTCTCCTACTTCAGTAACTGGAAAAGAATTGATTCACTTACCACCTCAGTTATGAAAAAATGATAAATTCTACTGTCTTTGGAGGAAGAAAAGATCTCCTGCCTCAGTACCTGTGAGGAATATTGGATTCTTCTACCCCAGTAACTATGGAGAATAACAAATTTCCCTGTATCTGTAATTGTGGACACGGAGAGATTGCACTATTTACATGTGAAGAAGAAGGGCTTCCCCTACCTCAGTAACTAAGAAGAAGAATAGATTCTGTTACTTTCGTATCTGTGGAGGATGAAAGTTTTTTTTTTTTACCTCAGTATCTGTGGAGAAGAATGAATTCTCTTACCTCACTAATTGTAGAGAAAGAGAGACTTTCCTATCTCAGTAACAGTGGACAACAATGGATTTTTTTTTAACCTCAACAACTATAGGAAGAAGAGATCTCCTTTAATAACTGTAGAAAAGAATGAAATCACCAACCTAAGTGACTGCAGAGAAGAGATTCTCCTACCTTAGTAACTATCTAGAAGATTTTATTATTCTACCTCAGGAACTGTGGAGAAGGATACATTCTGGTACTTCAGTAACTATAGAGAAGGAGAGAATCTTCTCCCTCAATAACTGTTGAGAAGAATGGATCCTATCTTAGTAACTGAAGAAGAATGGACTCTCTTACCTCAGTGACTGTGGAGAAGAATGATCCTTTTATCTCAGTAAAAATGGGGAAGAACAAATTCCATAACCTCAGTAAAAGGAAGAGAGATTCTTCTATCTCAGTACAGGTGGAGAAGAATGGATTCTTCTAATTCAGAACTTTGAAGAAGAAGAGATTATACTCCTGCAGTAACTGGAGGAAAATGGATTCTCCTCCTCTGTGACTTTGCAGAAGGAGAGATTCTTTTATCACAGTAACTGTTGAGAAGAATGAATTCTCCCTCTTCAATACATGTGGAGAAGAGTAAATTCTCCTACCTGCATAACTGGAGAAGGAAGGAATTATTTTAAAACTCAGTAACTGGGAAGGAGAGAGCTCCTTCAGTAACTGTGTATATGAATGAATTTTCCTAATTAGTAACTGTGTGAAAAAAGACATTCTCCTATCTCAGTAACTGTAGTGAATAATTTATTCCCGTATCTCAGTAACTGTGGAGAAGAATGGATTATCCTATCTTAATAACTCTGGAAATGGATGGGTTCTCTTCCTTCAGTAACTGTAAAAATGAATTCTCCTACTTCGGTTATTGTGAGGAGGATAAAGGGTGTTACCTTAGTAACAATGAAAGAAGATAGATTCTCCTACTTAGTAACTGTAGAGAAAAACGGAAAGATCCTCAGTTTTTCTGAGGAAAGTAACTCAGTTACTGAGTGATAATATACAGAAAAATATTATCTTCCCTTAATTATTGGGAAAAAGAGGATTCTCCTACCATGGCAAGGGAGCAGAAGAGATTTTCCCACCTCTGTAATTGCAGGGAAGAATTATCCTACCACAATATCTACAGTGAAGAGTAAATTCTCCAACTTGAGTAACTGGAGAAGAATGGATATTTTTAACCTCAGAAACTGAAGAATGAATTCCCTAATCAGTAAATGCACGAAAGAGGAGATTCTCCTACCTCAATAACTGTGGTAAATAATTTATTTTCCTATGCCAGTAACTATGGAGAAGAATGGCTTCTTTTACCTTCTTGGTAGATGTAGAGAAGAATAAATTCTCCTAGTTGAGTAACTGTGGAGACTGAGGAGGAAGAGACATTCCTCTACGTTGGTACCCATAGATAATAACGGATTTTACCAACTCATAACTGTGCAAATGGACAGATTCTTCTATTTCAGCTACTGTGGAAAAAATACATTCTCCTTCCTTAGTACATGTGGAGAGGAATGGGTTCTCCTATCTCAGCAACTGTGAAGAAAAGATTCTTCTACCCAAGTAATTGTCAAAAAGAATGGATTCTTCTTCCTCAGTAACTTTGGAGAAAGATCTATTCTCTAACCTAGTAACTGTGGAGAAGGGGAGATTCTCCTACCACGGCAACTGGAGAAAGATTCTTTTGTCTCAGTAAATGCAAGGAGGAATGGGTTCTTCCACTTCAGTAACTGTGGATAAAAAGAGATTCTCCTACCTCGGTAATTGTAGAGAAAAGTGATTCTCCTTCCTCAGTAACTGGAGAAGAAAAGCTTTTCTTCCTTAGTAACTGTGGAAAAGGAGAGAGTCTCCTGCCTTACTATCTGTGGAGAAGAATAGATTCTACTTTGTTAACTGTAGAGGACAGTGCTGCTACCTGAGTAACTGTGGAAGAGAGATTCTCCTACCTCAGTAACTGCGGAGGAGAGATTTTCCTACCACAGTAACTGTGGAGAAGGAGAGACTCTCCTTCTTTAGTCACTGTGGAGAAAGAGAGCTCTTCTTCCCTCAGTAACGATGGAGAAGAATGTATTCTACCTCATTAAGCATAGAGAAGGAGACATTCCCCTACCTCTCTGGTGAGAATAAATCTGGGCTCTTGGTCAGAGTAGTATCAGTATAGGTATCGCCAAGGCTTCTTGTTTGTGTCCCTATGAACTTGGGAATGTGCTGAAATGAGATGTGGTGGACTGGATTGAGAAAGACCGGCCAGGGGGGCTTTGGCTCTTGTGAAGCTTCTCTACCAGTGAAAGGCACAGCTCGACACCTCCTCTTTCACAAAATGGTGTGGAAGATTATTAGAACTGAGAGCCCCAGTGAAAAAAGAAACTCTTCACATCCCCTGTAAAAGCTGTTGGTGAGAGGTCCCTGAGAGACGGGGGGGGTATCAACACCCTCTCTTCCCTACCAAGGGAACGCACCTTCTGGACATCTGGAGAAGAATCACAATGGTACTTTAAAAAACATAGGAGCAAAATTGAAAATCAAACCCTCACAGAAAATACGACAAGGCAGAATTGTAGCTAATTGTGGATAAGATGGTCTGCGTTTGAATTATGGCTCTAGCACTTACCAACTGTGTGGCCTTGAGCAAGTTAGTCGACTTCTCTGCGGTTTCAGTTTCCTCATTTGTAAAACTGGGATGATAAAATGACTTGTGCAGTCAGCCTCCTGTGAGAAATAAATAAGATAATGCCTGAGACACACTCAGAACAATGCATGGCACAAAGCAAACATGCAGTCAGCATTCACTGCAAACAATTTCTCATCCTGAAAAAAATGTTGATTAGACCATGGTGAGCCAAGAGATGAAGGCCATTTGCCTTAAAAAGTCCCATTGGAGGCCTGGCCTTGGTTTCTGCAAACTGAGCAGCTAAACAAGCAGAATTGAAGGTGTGCTCTGCCATTGTTGTGCAACAAAGCTTATTGCTGAGAATGGAAGTTTGAGAGAACAACTTTGCCAAAAAGAAATTTCATCACTCCTTGAAATGGCAACCATAATTTGGGGTTTTTAGGAAATTCCCTCGGAAACCCAGTGCCCTATTTTCCTCACATTACCCCCATTTAGCTATTTGTGCCATACACCATATAAATTGTCATCGCTAAGTCCAAGACATCATAACTCATAGATTGCCTCTTTGTTTTCCTAAAGAACGAAGAGTCCAAGAGGAATAGAGAGGCATTTTTTCATCCACAATGTGTTTTTTTTTTTTTTGAGATCCCCAATGTTGTGTTGGGTGCAGGTTATGGAGACAAAGATGTAGGCCATTACCTCCAGGGTCTCACAGGCTGGTGGGAAGGCAGGCCAGGGAACCTGCCTGTAGCAATAGATCCCTGGTATATTCACAGGCTTTGGGTCTGATGGAAAAGAAGGGTGGGAGCTCAGGGACTCAGAACCCCGAACAGAGGGAGGCGAATCCTGAGGGTGAGAGAGTGGAGGGCAGGGCTTACAGGAGGGAACGGCCCAGGTCAGGCAAATAGTGAGAGAGCCTCTCACATTTGGGAACCATGAGAGTTTCCACGTGGCTGAGAGGTGGCTTCATGGGGAAGACGTGAGGGAGAATGGAACAGGGTGGAGGCAGATCACAGAGGGCTCTGTGTAACTTATGCTGGACCTGAGCACCATGGGGAGCCGACAAGGGAAATTTAGATTGAGCAGAGATCCAACTAGGTTCGGAATATCTCTCTACAGCAGCAGTAAAATACTATGTGGGTGACAAGACTGGGAGCCGGGAGCGGAGGCAGGAGGGTGTGGATGGTTCAGGCCAGGGACGGACAGTGGGGCCAAGGGGAGGAGACATTGGAGTGGCACCGCGTGGACAGGGGCAGGTCTTGGGGACGCATAAGACTGAAAGGAGATGTGGAAACATCCAGGCCCACAGTCTAGGGGTCCAGGGGCTGTGGCCACTGGGATGCCATTTAATCAAAGACTTCTCCCAAGCCCACCCCAGGTGAAGCCCCTCCTCTGCCTCTGCTGGCTTGGTCCTGGGGGCCAGGGCCTCTCCCTCATTGCAGCTGCCAAGCTGGACCATCCAAGAAGTAATGCAGGACCCGCCTACCATGACCCATGCCTGAGTTTCCCAGCCTGAGCCTTCATTCTCAAAGCTGTTTCTTGCTTCAAGGTCATTTCCTCATGGTCCTCCCGTGCCTGCGATGCTCAGCCCTGAATTCTTCACCAGACTCTTTACAGTGAGTGATTCGCTCCTCTGTAAACATCTCCTCTGTGAAAGGCCTTGCCCAGTCTCCAAACCTAAATTAAGTCCTCCTGTTACAATACCCTATACTTCGCCTCACATTTATGGCAACATGGAATTATATATTTCTGTGTGTGGCTGTTTGTTTTATATTTAGCTTCCTTCATAGACCATGATCTCTGTGGGGACAGGGCCCCTTTGCCCCCATGCCCAGGGCGGGCTCTACACCGATGCCTAGAAAACACACATGCAAAGGCAAAGGCATGAAGTCAGCCAAGTCAGCGAACGAGAGAAGGCTGGATTGGCTCCAGGTTTCTGGTGGTTGACAGTGCCCAGTGTCATTCACCAAATGTGGGATAGGCCAGGAGGAAAACACACGGTGAGAAGGAGATTGGAGCTGTGGATCTGCTTCAGAGCCGTCTGGGCCAGGCCCCTCATTCCAACTGAAAGGGACTTGCCCGTCCAGACTCACCATCTCCTGTGAGTCACCAAGCATACAGGGATCACAGGAGCCTTGGGCTCACGAAGTGTGTGGCCCCCCTGTGCAGATGAAGGACCAACGGCCAAGGGAACAAGAGAACCCTGAACCTTCTGTAAGACAAACCCACTAAGTGCTGTTTCCCACTGGGGTCTCCTATGGAGAAGCCCCTCAGACCAGGAATATGGTGCAAGAGCTTCAGATTCTTTGTCCTGGACCAGTGGTTGCCCAAACAGCTATCATTAGCCAGCAGAGACTTTTGGTCCACAGGAGGCGGATGATGCACTTGGTCCTAACGGGAAGTTTCCTGGATCCGTTTGGTTTGCTGCTGTTGGGAGACCAGGCGGCCACCTTCTTATAGCTGTGTCCTCCTCACTTACGTGGTCTCCAGCAGCACCGCCATCCCACAGTTTCCTGACTCTAAAGTGTCTGAGGCCCCCACTGCCTCTGGCCAAAGCACATCACCTGCAGTTCACTCCCAACTGCCACTCACCACTTATGGAACTCCTGCCAAAGCAGCTTCCATGTGCTGAGGACGGCAACCTGCATAGTTCACTGAGGCCTGACTCAGTTGCCCTCCGAGGGTCGGGGCAGCTTGTTGAGTGCAGATGGTGAGACGAAGTAGGAGGCCGAGGGGCAGGAGGCCATGCTGCAAACCACAGGTGGATTTCTGCCATTAAGGACAATGCTCTGTGCTGATGAAGGCCTAGTCTGTCACAGTTAGTAATTCTGTAATAACACATTACATTTTCATAGCATTTGTACATTTTCCAAGTATTTTCATGTTTATTACTCTTTGTTAACAATAAATACAATTTTTTTTGACCTGAAGTACACTCCTGTGCTGCCACTGACATTTATTAACTCATCAAATCCTACACACTTATTCTCTACTCACAGGTGAGAAAGCTGAGGCCTGAAGATGTCACCTACACCGATGGAGGTCAGCTAATTCGGGTCTGTCTGACCCAGAACCCACACCCTAAATCACTGCAGGGCACTGCCTTCTCCCCAAAGTGCCCTAAGGGAGATTAAAAAAAACTCACCTCCTCCCAGTTGAGCCAATGGTCCCAGCAACCATGATGGCACTATCAGGCAGGGCAGGTCCCCCTCTTACCGATGCGGGAGCTGAGACAAGGAGCCCCTCAGAGCCCAGTCTGAAGTTTCACAATGAAGACAGCTAAGTCACTCCTTTCCTCCCTGCCTCTCCCCTCCTTTCTTCCTTCCTTTCCTCAATAATGAAGCATCCATTAGAAACCTGCTCTATGGAAAACATTGCTCTGTGAGGATGCTATGAAAGTCTCCTGGAAATCAGGAGTGGTCTAGGCATTTCCAGGGGTGTGTGTGCACACACGCATATGTGATTCTGTTGATAGCAATATTAACAGTAGAGTAAAAAAATAAAGCACCGAATCAGAATTTCTTAAAATTGTTATATATCTCAAACATTTGCACTTAGCATATTAATGCTTTTATATGTAATTCATACCATTTTATTGGCAGTGTGTCTGGAAATGGGACTAACATTTATAAGAGTATGTGCCTTTATAGAAATATGGAAAAGAAAATGCTGTCTCTAAATCATGTCATTTTGTGACAGGAGGTAAAACTACATGTAGAGAATGAAGTACTGAAAATAAAAAATGGAGGCCCTTCATTAGTATTAGGCCCTGGGTTAGCTTATCTCCACCTCGGAGACTGGCGTCTGCTAGGTTTAAACTCTTCCTCCCAAAGCACACGGCCTCTTGCCTGTTGCCAGCCAGTTGAGTGTCAAGTGGAAGTTCGGAGCCATTGGCTCCATCCCAGCTGCCCACAGAGAGGAAAAAGTGCGCTAAAGGGATCATGTGTTTGGGGAGATGGGCCTGAAAGCACTGGTGGGTGTGGAGAGGGTGGGCTCTGTACAAGCCCTGCTGCCTCTGGCCTGGATTGGGGGTGTGCTGCAAGGTCAGGGTGTCCAGGGCAGTGGACTCTCTGGACAGCACCCTTCAGTGTATGCTTCCCTCACATCTGTGGGGTCTACTCAGGTACAGGAAGCTGTCCCAGGCTCTCTGGAACTCATTCTCCAAATAACAGAATGGTAAGGTTGCACAGGTTTGTGGGAAGATTTGTGGAAATAATTACATGTCTCTAGTGAATCTGAACTAGAACTCACAAAGGATATATATGGGTTAGGAACCTGAGACTAGTTCTGCCTATCCTATAAAGGAGCATCTGTATATCATAGTATTGGTGAGATTGACAGTCTTTGCGTGGAAATTGTGATCCCTCACTTCAAACATGCATGAGAGGCCCTAGATCATGCCCTGATGATAACTGCCATGGTTTCCAGCACAGGCCCTTGACCACACCAGCTATAAGACCACACAGGCTCTAAGACCCCACCAACAACGCAGACCAGAGCTTGTTCTTTCAACCACCTGTATGGGCATCATCCTCATGTCCACCTCTCCACCAGCATGTCCACCTCTCCATTCACGCGTCCACCTCTCCGTCCATGCATCCACCCCTCCGTGTATCACCTCTCCATCCACACATCCATCTCTCTACGTGTCCAGGAAACTGTTGCCCTGGGGGCAAGAAAAGTGTAGTTTGTAGCAGTCTACACTAGGCTCACACTTTTGCTATCTCCACCTTGCTAGTGTGGTGGGCCACGGTGACCCACTCTGGTTGGTTGGTCAACACACAGCGCGGCGACGGCAGCTCCATGGTAGACGGCGCAGTGGGACCCGGCAAGGCTGGTCGTCCCTCTGGCGGGGTGGTCAGGGCCGCTTCCTGGAAGGCGGATTTCATCCGAAGGGCTAATGTCGCCAGGACTTCCTGGCCGCGGACCTGCTGAAGGAGCCCCCAAAACAGTGCAAGCCACGGGGCTTTAAAGGTGCTCTTCCTTCTGTGTCCCATTTTACAAAATAACATTAATATTAGGTTGATCACAATCGTTGTTTTGTAGATTGAAAGCATTTGAATATTGACAGTTTAATAAAGTTTATATTGTTCTATCTAAGCATAAAAACTTAAAAATTTATAAAGCGCCTTCTAGAGCAGTCGCTTTGCTTCAAACATTTCAATCCTCAAACCGGCCACGTGACTAAGTTAGCGCAGGTATTTTTCTCCCGGCCTCAGGTGAGAAACCTGCCTCCGCTCTGCCCTGTGCTGGGCCAGGGCTGACACAGCTGTGGGGCTGGGGTTTCCGATCCCAGCGCAGAGCATCTCCCGCTGACTCCTGCGGTTGTGAGGCGCCTGGGATGCCCCTCCCTGAAATGGGTCGGGACCGCATCGGGATCCGGGCAGCCCGGCCTCGCAGCAGGCCCTGGGCCCTCAGAACCACCGAGGCTAGCGCGCTCTTCTCGGGCCCCGCCGGGAGCCCCGGCCTCAGCCCCTCGCTGCCTCCGCCCTCCGTGTGGATCCCGGCGGCCGCCCTAGGTGGGGCGTCTGGGCAGGGCAGTCTCCAGCGCCCGCCCTCCCGTGCGTCCCGGCTCCGTGGTGAGCGGCGTTTCCCGCTTTTGCCTTCTGCCCCGTCCCGGCTCCGCCGGGGGAGGTGGCGCCCTTCTCTGGCTCTCCTCAGGCCGCGTTCGCGCCTCACGGGAGGTCTCGCCAGCCTGGCAGTGCTCGGCGCCGCTTCCCGCGCAGACTGAGGAAAGATGGCGCGGAGGCGCGGGGAACCCGCGGGCTTCTGAGGAACGCGGCGGGCACGAGGACGGAGGGGAGCCCTGAGGCCACGACTGAGGAAAGGGTCGAGCTCAGGCACCGAGGCGGTGGCCGAGGGGTTCCCAGGGTGGGGGCGGACGCGCGTCATGGGAGGCGCTGGGGTAGGGTGCTAGGGAGGCCGCCCCAAGCGGCAGGAAACAGGCGGGCCGCGTCCCTCCCGCCTCAGCTGCAGGCCTGTGGGGCCGCCTTCCTGGCGCGGCAGCGGCTGTGAGGGGCGGCCGCTCGCAGGCCTTCCTGGGCCGTGTGGTTCCGTCGTGCAGATGGGATCAGATGGCCCTGGAGGTGCGGTCCTCTAGGTGTGCGTCCCAGACGTGCCGGCGCCTCCCCATGCCCATCAGTGAGGGTCACAGCCCCTCCCCAGACCTGGCGGGGCCTCCCAGCCCTTCACGCAGCGCTGACTGGGCCTCTGCCCACCGGACGCCCTGGTCTCAAGATGGAGCCCACGTCCCCTGCTTGGGCTGGACGAGTGACCCTCCCCTGCGGCCATGAACAGGGAGATTTAAACGTGTTTAGGCTGGACCCTGCCCAGCCCGGCTGAACCCCGCTCTCTGGGAGCGCAGGCATCAGACGCCAGGGACGCCACGGTGGAGGAGACCACCCGCGAGCCTGGTGACGTCACGGTGGAGACCACCCGCGAGGTCGGTGACGTCACGGTGCAGGAGACCACCCGCGAGGTCAGTGACGTCACGGTGGAGGAGACCACCCCGAGCCCGGTGACATCACGGTGGAGGTGACCGCCCCTGAGCCTTGTGACGTCACGGTGGAGGAGACCACCCTGAGCCCTGTGACTTCACCATGGAGGAGACTGCCCCTGAGCCCGGGTGCCCCTGACCCCAGGCACTGGATGGGATCCCCAGAGGCCATGTTTTGAAATCAGTTTATTTGCTGTCTCATCTATAAATTATTTTTTAATTGCAATAAGACCGCCTACTCAAAAAGAGTTCTGGAGACAGATGATGGTGGTGTCTGCACGTAGGAATCTATTTAATGCCACTGAACTGAACACTTAAAAATGGTTAAAGACAGTACATTTTTTGTGAGCTGTATTTACCATAATAAAAAAATGGGAGAAAAACTAAACACTGGCCTTACAAACACACTAGCTGGTCCTGAGGATGTGCATTTTGTGCTAGTGAGGCATAAAGGAACCTCAGAGCGTTGGCCAAAAGATGTGACCATACTATGATTTGGGGTATGAGCCTCATTTTTTCAACTGTCTGAGCCTCATTTTTTCAACTGTACAATGAGATTAAAAATAACATGTAGTCCTCTACGATGTGGGGACAAATAACAAATGTTTGCTTTGGTAACTGCAAATTGTGAATAAATGTCACTATATAGTTAAAAAACAACAGCAGCTCATCTGGTAAGCACAGCACCACCAGCCTCCCTCATGGCAGAAACCCAACTCTGGTGTAGCGTCAGCACTGAACAACAGATGGGACATTAGCCCAGGAAACACAGCGGATCCTCAAGACAGGCATTTGCTCGTGGGTTGAATTTGGAGAAGTACAGCACACTCAGAGGGTAATTGTTCCTCATCTTCAAGGTCGTCCATTAATAAGTGTTTAAAGTTGGTTTGTTCTCCAGTTTTCCACGTATCTGTGTGTACAGTGAAGTGTCAAGGACTCCAGCCTCCTCCACTGATTCAAGACCACTCGTCCTCTGTACAAATAAAGACTTAGCCTGGCAGCAGAGCGAAGAAGAGACTGCAGGGCATGTTTGTTCTCTGCAGAGGCTAAGAGTTCCCCTCAGGCTGGCACCACCCACGAGAGGCAAACAACTGTGTCTGTGGAGCTGGGTCCCCTCTGGTCACAGGGACAGCCAGACTTCCTGGGACAGGGGTCAGAAGGCAGGGGCAGCCAGTGAGGAAGGAACCAGGACGAGGTCCCAGGAGATGGCCGGGAGGAGACAGCCCAAGTGGAGGAGAGGCCGGGTGGGCACCCTGAGCCTTCATGTCCCCTTCACTGGTGGGCAGCATCTGCCTATGAGCTCCTAATATCACATTCAAGAGTCCAGTGAGCACGGGCATAGGGAGGGAGCTTGTGGACAGGCCTCTAACCTACACGCCAGCAAGTGACGATGGTGCCACCAAATGGGAGGCATAGGCTGTGGGTCCCCCTTCTGAACCTGCACATTCACCAAACAGGAGGCATGAGCTGTGGGTCTCCCTTTCTCACTGGACACGGGCGTTGGGAGGGAGCATGTGGATGGGCCTCTAACCCACACGCCAGCAAGTGATGACGATGCCACCGAACGGGAGGCATGGGCTGTAGGTCTCCCCTTCTGAACCTGCACATGCAGCGGTGCCTGCTTCAGGGCATCTACAAGCTGCCCTTGGCCCAGCACCTCAACACCCCTGCTCCTAAGGAGCTGCGAGTCCCTGGCCCCCAGGCTTGCCTGGGCCACAGGTTTCCCATGGGAATGGGGATCTTCATAGCACCTCACAGGCCTGCTGTCCTAGGGGCCACTGAGACCCTGTGAGGCTGTGTGAGGTGCACCACCCGGCTCAGTTCTGCTGTGCGGTGGTAATGAGATGACATCTGGGGTTTTGTTTTTGCTTCTCTGACTTCCCATCCTTTCAGACTGGAGGACCCTGACCCTGCTGGGGTGGCCAGGGACTTGAGGAGGGAGTGCAGGGAGCTAACCCAGCTGACCAGCTCAGACCAGGGAGCCTCAGGTGGGTAGGGCAGGCCTGGGGCTGGAGAGGCTCTGCCTTTGACCAGGAGGCCGGTGGCAGAGATGTCTCAGGGGTAGGGTTTCCTGGCTGTTTATTTCTAGGCTAGGACCTATGCCAGCGTCCCTTTTAGAAAAGCTGGAAGAAACATTCCTGGGTGAAAGTCTGGACAACAGTGCCTGCCTGGGCGGCCCGGGCTCTGCCCCTGCTTCAGCACCCGGGGGCCCTGAGTGCCTGGTCGCTGAGTCACTTCTGCAGAGCTAAATTCCACAGACGCGCACATGGCGCCAAACACCTGGCTCCTGGACCTCCCTATTCAGGCGCTGTGCCTAGGTGTCTGCATGCCTGGAGGGCGGGAGGCCTGCTGGGCATGCACGCGATCTCATCAGCACACTTAATATACATGTACCCACACCCTGCAGGCGCGTGGACAGGCAGGTCACAGCCCGGTAGCAAGAGCACACCTGGAGATTCCGTGGTGCCTTAACTTTCCAAAGCACTCTCATGTGACTGTTCCACAATGACATCTTCCATCCCCGCCCTCTCAGCCAGGCTCCAGGCTGGGCTCTTCACCTGCATTGGTGGTGGCCTCTCTGCGAACCCAGTGCTAGACAAGACAGATTATTGTCTTTTGTCCTTGGAGGAACTGAGGCTCGGAGAGTGTGATCAACACGCCCAGGCCACACAGCTGGGGTGTGTCACACAGGCGTGAGTGCGTTGATCCTGGAACCAGCCATACCCTCCACCACTCTGGATACTTCAGGCGAGCTCCTTAATCCCAGCTGGGCCTCTATACATAGGTCTTAACTGTCTAGGCAAATATTTTAAGAAATGAGTGGATATCTCTGCTTTAGGGAGCCCATCCATGAATATCCATGCCTGTCCAAGCAGGTAAGTTGAAGGACTTGCTATAAGTAGAGGTGAACTTCTCGGCCACGTGTAGTAAGGATGACTTACATCAAAGTGCATTTCACAATTTTACCAAGACCTCTCATGTCCGTTAGCACTTGAACTTAATTTAAGATCAGATGTTGGCTTTCCTAGGAAAGACTGTATACGTGGGTAGCTTACATTCTGCCCACATTCCAAGCACATTACTGTTCATTATTCAGCCATAATTGCCATTATTATAGGCCCTTGATGGAGTTACATAAGTGAAATGGGCTGAATTTCACTAAACTTCTATTTTGCACCTGGGGTTTGCCTCAATCAATACTTTTTGTACAAGACCTGGATTGAGACAGAAAGTTGATATCGTACAAACTAAGATAAGTTTGTGTTATATTTCCTTTTCAATTGGGACATTAGTTATTGGTTGTCACATGTACTCACACATAAATAAAATGTGGACTCATTAGGCCAGGAGGAAGGACAGATACGGGGGAGGAGAGGCTGTAACCAGAAGGCAGTAGAAAGCCCAGACCTCCCCCAGGGCCCCTGTTGCACTCAGTCCCTGTTGAGTCAGAGATAGGGAGAAGCCAGGGGGTAGGGGAGTTGGTGAGGGGAGCAGCCTTGGTGAGCGGGAGGTGGGCAGACGGAGATGGAGATGGAGACAGAGAGATAGAGACAGAGAGAGGCAGAGATGGACAGAGACAGAGACAGAGATGGAGAGACAGAGATGGAGAGAGACAGAGATGAAGAGATGCAGAGATGGACAGAGACAGACATAGAGACAGACCGAGAGAGATGGAGAGACAGATGAAGAGATACAGAGACAGAGATGAAGAGAGACAGAGATGGAGACAGAGATGCAGAGAGACAGGGATGAGATACAGAGACGGACAGAGACAGAGATGAAGACATAGAGATGGAGAAAGACAGAGACAGAGAGAGACAGAGACAGAGATGGGGAGAGACAGATGAAGAGAGACAGAGTGAGACAGAGATGGAGAGAGAGCGATGAAGAGATACAGAGATGGACAGAGACAGAGATGGAGAGAGACAGAGATGAAGACAGAGACAGAGAGAGATGGAGAGATACAGAGAGATGGAGAGAGATAGAGAGACAGGGAGCAATGAAACAGAGACAGGAATGGAGAGATGCAGGAAGAAATGGAGACAGAGAGAGGTGGGGACAGAGCGAGCCAGCATGTGCCACTCCAGGGCCGGGTTCTGTGGCCACGTGGGCATGGCATCCTGGGCTGTGCATTGCTTTCCCAGAGCGCATGGCTGGCTGTGGGGTACAGGACCAGGAAAAAACCTCCTGGTTGCCCTCAGGCCACCTTGGGGAAGGTGGGAGGTGACTTCAAGACAGAGAGGACACCAGAGAGCTGCTCCCAGCCATCAGAGCCAAGCACAGGCATGGAACCTCGAAATGGCCTTGACTCCACAGGGCCTTTGGAGCAAGTCCAGCAGTGGAACCAGGCAATGGGTAGGGTTTGTCCACAATAGGAGTGCAGAGCAGAGGCCCAGCCAGAGCTTTCAACTTGAAACCTAGGCTCCCTCAGACCTCGGATCAGAACAAGCTCCTTTAACTGAGAATTCGTTCATATTTCAAGTGAATTGTTGCTAAATGCTGTATTTTAGGCTTAGATGAATCAAGGTCCAGCATACCTGACGATGACAAAGGGGACCTGGGAGCTGGAGACTTCTGTGTCCATGGGCAAAAGCAGGGGGATGCTCAGGTGCTGGGAGGAGGTCCTGGGCCTCTGTGTCCTTGCAGCAGGAGACTGGATGTGGAAGAGAAGGCAGCCGCCTGGGCGTTCAGTGCAGCCCGACAGACAGCCCCACCTCTGCCACAGCCCTGCCTGCCTGGTCCATGCCCTGCACCAACCCCAAAGTGACCTCTCTAAAACCCAGAGCCATTTTCCTGCTGGAAATTCCACAATGGCCTTCAATCGTAGTCGTACATTGGAATCTCTTGTAGAGATTTTTTTTTAAATGCTCACACCTGGGCATCGCCATAAATTTAGACTTCGTTGGTATGGGCTAGAGTTCAGGCACTGTTAAAAGCCCCAGGTGATCCTGACACAGCCAGGTGGAGGCCAGCAGAGGTGGAACCCCTCCTTCATGACGTCCCGGCAGCTGCTTGAACCACCCCAAGCATCATCTCTCAAACAGCAGCGACGATGAAACGCCTACCTGCACCCAAGGTCCTGCAGCCACCAAGCTGGTCCACGCCTGCACCCGAGGTCCTATAGTCCTGTGGCTGCCAAGCTCATTCATGCCTTGTAACCTGCTTGAAAAGCGCTTCAACACCTGCACCCAAGTTCTTGCGATCCTGTGGCTGTCAAGCTGACCCACGCCCCTGTCACCTACTTGAAAAATGCTTCAACACCTGGCTTCCACATCCCTTTCTGGAGCTTCCCAGTGCCTCCAGTGAGTCTGCAGCTCCCAGCTCTGCACTGCCTGAAGTCACAGAGAGACCTCCGTGTCAGGGTGCACGTGCCATGCCTGGCCTCTCAGGAACAGCGTTCTGAGCTCCTCATGTGGAAGCTACTGTGGTCTCTGCTTCCACATGGGCACAGGCCATCACGCAGTAAGGTATGAGCAAGGGCCCCACTCTCAAAATGCAACACGCTTGACTGTCCAACACACACAAGGACTCACGTGCACACCCAAGTGTCTACACATGTCCACACAGTACATATGCCCACAGACACACGGTACACAGTCATACACATGCGCACAAGTACAATGCACCCATCCACATGTCTGCACATGTTCACATGTGAAGACGTGTTTGCATGTGGATTCACATGTGTGAACACCTGTGCACACCCCCACCACCACCACCTTCACCACTGTGTCTCTCATGGTAGTCAGAGGGTAAGGGTAAGAATTTCTGAATCCCATGTATGACATCCTAAAGCAAAATGCTTTTCTGCGTCCTCCCAGAGAGACGATGCAGCAGCCACAGGAAGTGAGCTTCTTGGACAAGGGACATCAGGCCGACTTCCTGGTGCCTCGTCCCCTGAGCAGGTGAGAGGTGCTGATAAAATGAGCTGCTGCACCGATGCCTGGGTGACTGGGGTGGAGGGCTGTGGGGGTCCTGGAGCCACTCCTTCTCCCCCTGCATCACTCCCGGGCCTCTCCTGGAGGCCTGAGCCATCCTCCCCAGGGCAGCCCCAGGCTCTGCTGCCTGAGCAAACCCAGAGCCCAGCCCTCCCTCCCCCTGCAGCCTGAGGGCAGGGACCATGGCAAGCCTTTCTCCTACAGTCCCAGTGCCTCAGCAGCCTCATTTTCGGGAACGTGCCAGCTCATTTTCTGGCCTGTTTTGTGGTGTGGCAACAGCCTCGAATCACAGCAGCCTGAGCAGCCCGGTAAATATTTACACAAACCTGGGGCTGGCAGGCCGTCTCCTTTGTGGGGCTGCTCTGCTGAAAGGGAGGGGAGCCAGGCCGGCTCAGTCCCAGCTCAGTGCAGATGGTGCCTGCAGCACGCAGCTCTCCTGGGGACGCAGCCGCGATGCAGACATGGGCTTTTGGAGCCCCTGGCAAAAGCTGGTGGCCGCTCCTGGCTGGGGCTCTGTGGTCTTGTGTCTGGAAATGTGGCCTGGGAACATCCCTGAGGTTTCCCCCGAAACAGCAAAGACTCCTCTTTTTTATGCACAGGCAGCCCTCTGAAGTCCTCAGAATGCTCCAGATATGGACAGTCACCTCCCAGCTGGGCTCTGGTGCGCTGGAAATCAGAAACAGGTTTTTTATGTGGTTCATTTTTTTCCGTTTCCAAGCATTTTTATTGTTATGCTTATTAACAAATCACATCATCATTGCTGGTTATAGTAAGTGTATAAAAGTGCATTTAGAGGCATATCCATTGAGGCGTTTCCAGGACAGAGATACGGGCCAGGGAGGCCAAAGTTCTCAGCCTTCAGCAAAGGCAGCCATGAGTCAGTCATGAGTTAGGATGATGGGAGCCTGGTGTCACAGGAGACCTCAGGCCACAGTCACAGGGAGAACTGGGCATCATCACCGGGCCTCCGGCCTGTGTGCCCCCACCCAGCCAGCCTGAGCTATGAGCTTCTCATCACCAGCAGCCCGAAACCAGAGAGGACTAACATCCACATCTCCTCTACACCCAACAGGGACAGCTCACAGAGCCCGGGGCTCAATGAAGACCAGGTGTTTGGGAGAGGCGGGAGAGGATGTGGGGTGATGCCTGCTGCTTCTCCAGTGAAGAAGGTAGCTGGAGTTAGGACTAAATTTGTAAGGGAATGTTTGGGCCAGAGGACCCACCGTTTCCGCGGTCTGTATCTCCCCAAACACCCCAAATGTCCGACAAGGATACAGAGCCCAGGAAAATGCCGGGCTCAGGGAGGAGACGCGGAGGGCAGGTCACATACCTGCTGGTGGAAAGCCAGGCAGGAACCCTGTGTGGCCATGACGTCAGCACGGAAAGACCCTGGACCTCAGCCTGTCCCCACTGCATGGCAGGCAAGAAGCAGCGGCCCAGAGGTGGCGCCACATGAAGGCCAGAGTCCCAGTGTGGCTCCCATCTCCTGGGGCAGCTCGTGGCACTAGCCAGAAAAGCCCAGCCGGGGGGATCCAGGGGCTCATGAGACATGAAACATTTGCTTCCTCCCTTGGACACTCCCTTCTAGGAACAGGGGGAGCTGGAGAGAGGCAACAGGGCAGGAACAGAGAGCACTGAGGGTCCTCCTGTTCCTGAGGGTACAGCACACATCCAGGGCCCTGTCTGCACACTATTTCTCCCTCTCTTCTCACTCCCAATTTAGAACAAGTGCCCAGGGGAAGAAAGAAGAAAAGAGATGCTGCTCCTGCTGCCGGTTCCTCCTCCTTCCAGAGTGCTCTGCAGGGCAGGCTGCAGGCAAGGCCTCATCACCCTGGCACTCTCCAGTTCTCCATCTCTGCTGCCCCACCTGGACCTGTGAACCAGCCTGCATCCAGGACCCCAACCTTTCCCTCTCCATAAACGAGTCAGTGCACATTCACGGCCCCAGCCCATAAAGAACAGGGTGTTTCCGTCTCTTAGGCCTCAAATGTTTTAAATGCACAGAAAGAGATAGTGAGTGCTCAGGGCATCCCTGCAGCACGCACTCAGCAGCAGCTGCCATGGCCGACCTGGGCACCACACTTCAGATATGTGGCTCTGCACAGTACAAGAGATTGGGCCCGTCATCACATCCCACAAACATGCAGCACAGAGGCATTACTTACCCCACAGACCCACAGGTGCTCAGGGACAAATGTTTAAGCTACTGAGGCTGCACCAGACTCAAACACAGACGACATCTTTGAGATTATCAGAGGCAGTGTCCGCCAGACACTCAATTCCCTCTGTGGGAGTCAGACCCCAGGTCACCCAGCTTGCTGGGAGGGTTCCTCCAGAGCAGACATGCCCAAGTCAGACCCAGGAACACCAGCAGTTGACTTCCATAGCATTTGCCACCACTTCCATCTCCCTGTGTTCCTGTATCTTCCCAACTTCCTGTGAATATCTCCACCAGATGTTCCGTCAGCACTTAAAACTCACATTTCAACACTTGATCTGAATTCCCCCAAATCCCACCTCTTCCCCTGGGCACCCTGATTTGGTGCTGGCACCACCATCAACCAGGCAGCCAGAACCAAACTTTGGGCTTCTTCTCACTCTCATGCTTCCATGCAAACCACTGTGGAGTCAGGTCGTCGCTCTCTCTGAACCGTCTCCTAAAATCACCGCTTTTCCCACTTTCCACCCCTAACTCTCAGGGGAACCCCTCATCACCATCCATTTTGGCCAGTCTGCCTGGCATACCCTCAATCCATGATCCTTCCTGAAGCACAGAGCTTTCATACCTTGCTCAAGTATCCAGCACAGGAAAGTTCTTTCCTCCTGGGTGTGGAGCCCATCAGCACCCGGCTGAGCGTTGAGCCCACCTCCATGGCACCATTCTCTCTTGGGTCCCAGATAAACCAAGTGCTCCCATCCACCACCTGGCCCCGCTTTTCTGCCCTGCCCTTTGCTCAAGCCATTTGCACTCAAAGTGACCTGTCCTCCAGGCCCAGCCTGCATCAGACACGGCCTTTCCCAGACCCAGCCCGCAACAGACACACTCTCTCCAAATCTACAGCAGAGGAGGCCTGGAAGCCGGGTCTGGCTGCTCCATCCAGGGGTCTCTGCCAGGCAGATGCTTGACCCTCCTGGGGGGCCTCATTGGCCCCTCCTGCTCTAGTCTTCCTAGTGCGGCTGTGGTCTCAGAGTCCTGCATACCCAAATCACCTCCAAGAATCAAAATTGAAATTAGTTGGGGAAGAAACAGGTCGCATGCTTCTGAGGGAAGGAACCCGTCCCTCTAATTCCTAAATGTGTAGTCGGCCCTGCCCAAGGGCTCCTGGAGACAGGGAGGAGCGACACAGGGTCTCTTCTTGCATCCAAAGGCCCTGAGTCCAAATACAGTCTCGCTGGGAGCTGGGACTTCAGTGCGGGACGGGGGGGGTACCATTCAGTCCACAAGGTCCACAGCATGTAGGGAGGGTGAGGTTGGGGAGCAGGCAGAGGCTTGCCCCCAGGCTGCAAAGTTTCTCAGCCTGTCTGGCAGGGGTACAGCTTTAAACAAAGAAGTCCAATCAAAAGCCCTGGCTGCTGGCACAGATCACCACACCAGAGACACAACACACCACCTTGCCATGGCGTCTGCCACTGAGAACGTCCTGAGTCAGGCCCTAACCCACCTGCCTGGGTTTTTCACCCATGGGCTCTCTTCAGGGCCACAACCTCTAGGGACAGATAATGACTGTTCATTGATTTTTAGTGGTATGTGAAAAGAAGCACATCGTAAGTATTAAATAATGTATTTAAAGTTATCTATGGTTGAAGTATGTATTACAATGTTCATTTACATATGATCTTTTAAAATATTCCTATGATTTCCTCATTTGGCAAGCATTGTATGCACTTTACTCTGCTTTCAAAGTAAACGTAAGAAAAACCCATGACTCATCAGTACTTTTGAAACAAACAGCTGTATTCTATTTTATTTAAGGACTGAGTGTATGTTAAAAAATCAAATTACTTGCATGTAATATGTCTCCAAATGACTTTTATGATCCAAAGTTTAGAATATTTCTTTCAGATGTTTAAATATCTGCTTCTCTAGAGATCATATTTTGTTCCCAAATGATGCGAGGGACTTTGGGACATGTCTGAAGCTCTTTGCAAACAGCACATTGATGGTGTGACAGCCTATATTCACAACCAGCAAAAAGCAAAATGGCTACGACTACCATTCTATTTCCCTCTTTGTCCATTGGATGTGAGGGACGTTTTGACATGTTATGGAGGCATCTTGCTAAATGATTGACGTGTTATGTAGGCATCTTATTAAATGATTGACATGTTGTGTAGGCATCTTGCTAAGTGACTGACATAGTACATAGGCATTTTGTTAAATGGATGCAACTTAGAGACATCCTGAGATTTATTTGCAGAACTGCTGCAATTCTTTTTAGTACTTGCCGACTTTCCTGAGCTTCCTCATAGACACTGTCAATTTGCATAGAATAATATATGACTATGAGGAATAAAAATACAATTCTAAGGTCCCCAACTAACTGAAATGACCCCACCTTGCCAAAGGGACCACTGAGAAACCTTGAAAACTGAGTTCCCAGCCGTGACAGGGGGAGGTCAGATATGCTTCCTGATCCCCTCCCTCACTAAGCACCATTAGGCTTCCTTCCCTGACGGCTACCCAGAATACAGCCCCTTCAAAGGAGACCACGCTGATTTCCACCAACCTGATGTCACCCCTCTCTTTTATGGTGTGGGCACAAACACTGACCAGCACTCCTTCCTGACGCAAGAGCACTGACTGCAGACTGCAGCTCCGCCGGGCCACACAGGAAGCACAGTGAGGGCTTTTGCATCCTCTGCTTCACATTTACCCTCCACACTGCCCTAGGAGAGGCTCTCCACAAGGGCTCTGCCCCTGCAGCAGACTGCTGCCTGGATATCCAGGAGCTTCCATACATCCTCTGAAATCTAGGCAGGAGCTCCCAAGCCTCAACTCTCAGCCTCTGCACACCCACAGGCTTAACACCACGTGGAAGCTGCCAAGGCTTACAGCTTGCACCTTCTGGAGCAGCTGCCTGAGATGTATTTGGGGCCTTTTTAGCCACGGCTGGAACTGGAGCAGCTGAGACACAAGGAACAGTGTCCCAAGGCTCGGCAGGGTGGCGAGGTCCTGGGCCTGGCCCTCAAAATCATTCTTCCCTCCTCTGAGTCTTCCCTCTGAGTCTGTGATGAGAGGAGCTGCACTGAAGTTCTCTGAAATGCCTTTGAGGCATTTTCTCCATTGTCTTGGCTATCAACATTTGGCTCTTGTTTACTTATGCAAATTTCTGCAAGCCAGCTTGAATTCCTTCCCAGAAAATGGGTTTTTCTTTTCTACCACATGGCAGGGCTGCAAATTTTCCAAAATTTTATGCTTTGCTTTCCCTTTAAATTTAAGTTCCAATTTCAGATCATTTCTTTATTTATGCAAATTAGCATAGGCTTTTAGAAGCAGCCAGGCCAAATCTTGAACGCTTTGCTGTTTAGACATTTCTTCTGCCAGATATCCTAAATCATCTCTCTCGAGTTCAAAATTCCACAGATCCCTGGAGCAGGTGCACAATGCCTCCAGCCTCTTTGCTAAAACATAGCAAGAGTGACCTTTACTCCAGTTCCCAACAAGTTCCTCATCTCCATCTGAGACCTCCTTGGCCTGGACTTCATTTTCCATGTGACTATCAGCATTTTGATCACAACAATTTAACAGGTCTCCAGGAAGTTCCAAACTTTCCCTCATCTTCCTGTTTTCTTCTGAGCCCTCCACACTCTTCCAACCTCGGCCCTTAATCCGGTTCCAAAGCGGCTTCCACATTCCAGGGATCTTTATAGCAACGCCCCACAGTACCAATTTTCTGTATCATTGCATTCTCTCATTGCTAAAAAGAACTACCTTATAAGGGTCACTTATAAGGAAAGGAGGTTTAATTGGCTCATAGATTCACAGGCTACACAGGCTTCTGCCTCTGAGGAGGCCTCAGGAAACTTACAATTAGGGCAGAAGGCAAAGGGGAAGCTGGCATTACTTATGTGGCCAGAGCAAGAGACAAGAGGGAGCAAAGGGTGAGGTGCTACACACCTTTAAATAACCAGATCTTTTAAGTAACCAGTGAGAACTCACTCACTATCATGAGAACAGCAAGGGGGAAATGTGCCCCCGTGATCCAGGCACCTCCCACCAGGCCCCTCCTCCCACATTGGGGATTACAATTCGACATGAGATTTGGGCGGGACACAAATCCAGACCATATCACACACCTCACTCCTCTAACACATGGACAAAAACATCAGTCCCTTCCAGAGCTTCCGAAGGTTCACAAAACACCCTGGGAAAACGTGCGCCTATTTAGTTTTTGTTAGAGTTTAACTCTGATGTTGAAATGCAGGCATTTTGACTGTGAGGTGAGAGAACACTTGGAAATTTTCTCAGTCTGCTCCATGTGCTCTGGGACATTCAAAATCTCCCAGGCGTCTCCACCAAGAGACCCAGCCCCACAGGATCCTCTGCTAACAGTAGAGGATGATCCCTCCCCTCTGCCAGAGCAGCAGTGAATCACCTCTCAGCTCTTCAGGGTCAAGCCATTTTCACCACAACTACCTGCCAGAGCCTGAGGGTCCCCGCAGGACGTCCCAGATCCTGACCTGGCCCAGGACCTGCAGCCCCCGCCCAGACACGCCTCCCAGGGCCCAGGACCTGCAGCCCCCTCCCAGACACGCCTCCCAGGACTGCTCCAATCACAGCCACCCCTCAGCTCCTACTAAGGTTCAGTTTCAATTTCAAAGGTTTAGTTTCAATTTTGCAATTTCTTTCATGTGCCCATCCCCCAAGCCTTTTCAGTCTTCTAATTTTCCAGCAAATGAGACATTACAAAAAGTCTTGTTTATCCTAGCTAAGTATCTCAATTAAAAACACTCCATTCCGAAAACATGAAGCAGCATTTGGCACCTTCGTGGTAGCACAAAACAGCTGGGGAGATGCTCTGTGCTCTGAATGTCCACTGAGTCAGCTTCTGGCCGCTGCCACACTGTCCTGGGGGAGGGTGTGGGGGGTAGGGGTGCTCCAGCTATCCCCGTGTGAACTGGATGCCAGTGAGGGATGGGGACCGTCATGGTGCCCTCAGCGCTGGCGATAGGTGCTTCCCACTGAGGACCCTCAGGACAAGCTGGACATTCTGCTGTCCTGGGCACCTGGCATACCTGCATGTCCTTCCAGAGACCAGGGGTTTGGCTCCCCCCACCCCCACCAGTTCAAATGTGACAGGGGAAAGCTCTGCATGTCTCTGCTTAGAAACTTGCTGAAAGATAAAGGTCATTGTTAAGCGCCTTCTCTGTGTGAGACAGAAACAAGGGGGATCCCTGCTCTCAGGGCTGCTGGAGGGAGACCCTGTCAGGAGGATGAGTACTACAGTAACTGCTGTGTTCCCTGGGATGACGGCTGCAGTGGGGGTGAAGGTAAGATGAATGATGAGCACCGTGGGTCCTGTTTCCCAGCTGTGCCTGGGGTGTGCACAGACACGACCCTGATCACCCAGAAAGCCTGGCCCAAACTCACCACTGACTGTGGACAGTGAGAGCGCTTAGATCTGTGCATGGCAGAGGGCTGGTCCTGGTGGCCTCCAACCTGGCAACATTTTACACAGGTGTTACACTCCTGAAAATAAGTTGGCAAGTTATCCTGTAGTACATTTTCTGAAAGAGTGAAGGAGTCTTCTATAAAACATGATCCCACGAGCCAATGTTCTTTTTCACATAAACCCTAATGATTTGTTCCCATCCCAGAGGATCTGGGTGGACTCGGTGGGTCTAAGGGGGGTTCTCGGGTCACTGGACATCTGCAAACCCCTGGGGGTTATTCCCACGTGCACACCAAGTGGAACCAGGAAGTAAACACTCTGGCTCAAGGCATCTGGTGTGCGTGAATCAGGAGGCCGACCCTCAGAAAGGTGTGAGGAGCCACCTCCAGTCACCACCCCAGCCAGGCGCTGGGAAGAAGTCATTCCGTTTCTAGCTGATGTGCAAACTCTTCTGAATGATGTCAGGCACGTTCTTTATTTTCTGTTTAACTTTGTACTTTTATTTTTATTTTTAATTTTTTTAATTTAATTTCTTTTTTATTATACTTTAAGTTCTAGGGTACATGTGCACAATGTGCAGGTTTGTTACATATGTATACATGTGCCGTGTTGTGCTGCACCCATTAACTCGTCATTTACATTAGGTATATCTCCTAATGCTCTCCCTCCCCCTACCCACACCACACGACAGGCCCCGGTGTGTGATGTTCCCCACCCTGTGTCCAAGTGTTCTCATTGTTCAATTCCCACCTGTGAGTGAGAACATGTGTTGAACATGAGTGCAGTGTTTGTTTCTTTTGTCCTTGCGATAGTTGCTGAGAATGGTGGTTTCCAGCTTCATCCGTGTCACTACAAAGGACATGAACTCATCCATTTTTATGACTGCATAGTATTTCATGGTATATATGTGCCACATTTTCTTAATCCAGTCTATCATTGATGGACATTTGGGGTGGTTCCAAGTCTTTGCTATTGTGAATAGTGCCGCAATAAACGTATGTGCTCATGTGTCTTTACAGCAGCATGATTTATAATCCTTTGGGTATATACCCAGTAATGGGATCACTGGTCAAATGGTATTTCTAGTTCTAGATCCTTGAGGAATCGCCACACTGTCTTCCACAATGGTTGAACTAGTTTACAGTCCCACCAACAGTGTAAAAGTGTTGCTATTTCTCCAGATCCTCTCCAGCACCTGTTGTTTCCTGACTTTTTAACGATGGCCGTTCTAACTGGTGTGAGATGGTATCTCATTGTGGTTTTGATTTGCATTTCTCTGATGGCCAGTGATGATGAGCATTTTTTCATGTGTCTGTTGGCTGCATAAATGTCTTCTTTTGAGAAGTGACTGTTCAATTGACAAATGGGATCTAATCAAACTAACAAACTTCTGCACAGCAAAAGAAACTACCATCAGAGTGAACAGGCAACCTACAGAATGGGAGAACATTTTTTGCAATCTACTCATCTGATACAGGGCTAATATCCAGAATCTACAAAGAACTCAAACAAATTTACAAGAAAAAAACAACCCCATCCAAAAGTGGGCAAAGGATATGAATTAACTTTGTACTTTTAACTAATTATAGTCTTACAGTAGAGTCACAAAAATAACAGCCCTTCCTGACACACCACACCCAACTTCCCTGAGTTAGCCCCTTAGCCCCAGCACGACTGCCAGAGCAGGACACTCACAGTTACACATGTTATTCATGAAACTCACAGACTTCAGATAAACCTCACGGTGTTTCCACATGGGCCCGGCTTCTGCTCCAGGGTCCATCAGGGTGGTCGCCTGCGTCCAGTTGCCTGAGTCTTGGCCGCCTGCAGCCTTGTCTTTCGAACCTTGACACGTTGGAAGACTGTTGATCAGTAATTTTGCTGACTATCTGGTCTGTCCAATTGGACTGAAGTAAGGCACTATTGGCAAGAATGCCACAGAGGTGATGCCAAGTCCCTGCTGGGGTGCGATGCCCCTGCTGTCCCACCATGTCCCGTTGTGTCTCTTCCATCCCTCCAAGTCCCTGCTGTCCTACCAAGTACTTGCTGTTCCTCTGTGTCCTTGCTGGCCCACCATGTCCCTGCTGGGGCTAATATCCAGAATATACTGTGTCTGGGGGCTCACGAAGTCCTCGTGGTCACCACTGGCTGTGGGCCTCCATCACCGGGGGAACAACGTTACCACTGCTTGCCCACTGTGAGGTTACAAAGTGATTCTCCTTTTTGGATAATAAATATCTTCTTCGCTAACTGCCTATCACATATGTCCGTATTCAATATTTGAAAAATCAAATTAACATCTCCCCAGGAACTAAAACAGCCCTATTCCCTTCCACCCCCTGCAGGCAGACGGTGTCATCGGGAGTCTGTTAGAGACAGGTGGGGAAGGGTGGCCGCCGGCACGTCCCAAGCCTGGCCTTGAGCTTCTGACCGTCTGCTGGGAGTGACACCCGGGGTCTCAAGAACACCACCGTGAACTGTGTGGTTGAGGTCCTTTAGAAACTAGGCTCCTCCAGATAAATACCTAAGCTAAAATATTGATTAAACTTCCATTTCTATAGCGGATCCAAGCATGTGACAGGAAGGAAAGTTTACTGGGAGGATCAGATCCCCGTTTAAGCGAAGAGGCTATGGAGTTGTCCTCGTTCCCAGGAGAAGAGAGTCACACACTGTGCTTCTAAGAAAGAACTGATCCTACCATAGGCGTGTGGCCGCCACGAATCCACATCCAAGCGGAAGCCACAGCTGTTCAGAAAAAAAAGCAAAAGGAAGAAAGACATCTCTGTTTGAAAAGAATAAACCAGAAATAAAATTCTGAGGCCCTCCAGTCACCTGCATGGACTTTCTCCTCAGCCACAGCTCTTAAAATGTAACCTGAGAGACGGGTTCAGGCCATGATGGGAAGCGGGGTCACACACATCTCGTTATACCCTTCACATTAACAGCAACACAGACTTTAAGTCTGACAAAAAACGTTTTGCAAGCTATTCTCTCTGCAGCTTCCTAGCCAAAGCTTCGTCTGCATGATAAAACCTTGGTCTCCACAACCTGTTATCTTAACCCATACATTCCTTTCTGCTGCATCTCAGGTCTTTGGACAAACTCAACCAATTGCCAACCAGAAAATGTTTAAATTTACCTAACACCTGGAAGCCTCCCTTCACTGCCAGCTTTGCATTGTCCCTCCTTTCTGGACCAAGCCCCACACCAATGTACTTCTCAAATGTCTTTGATTGATGTCTCATGCCTCCCTAAACTATATAAATCCAAGCTGTGCCTGATCACCTTGGCACACGTTCTCAGGGCCTGCAGAGGGCTGTGTCATGGGCCACGGTCACTCATATTTGGCTCAGAGTAAATTTACTCAAATATTTTACAGAGTTTGACTCTTTTTGTGCACAATAGGTAAGGCTACAAGTTTCTTTCTTTGCTCTGATTAATCAGCCCAGAGCCTCCTCTCTTGCCACCGGTGAAATTTAAAATAAATGAAGGTGTTTTACGGATGGGGTCTGTGGAGACCCAGTAGGCAAGGGGGACCGCTTTCCTGCTAGCTCTCCCTAGCATCCTTGGCCAGTTGAGAGGGATCTGTCATTCTCCTACCAAAAATTTCACCCAGGCACGTGGGGCCTTTTGTAAAGCAGGATCTCAGGTCCCACCACAGGTACAGGAATCAAAACCATCATTCCAGCCAGGCCCGAGGTAAGCCCTGTGCACAGGAAGGTGTGAGAAGCATTTCTCTGCACCAGGAGCCCTCAGACTTTTCCGGTAACCAACGGGAAAGTGAATACTTTAGGATTTGCCGGCCACACTACTCCACTCTGCCACTGTAAAATGAAACTTCCTGGGAGAGTTTGTGAGTGGAAGAGCAGGGCTGTGTTCTAATAAACTTTACTTGATTTGGCTCAGTTCAGCCCAGTTTTCCATAGGTGGGCAGCGTCTTGGTTGGCAAGATGATAACAAAGGACCCCAGCTCTGAACCACCCACATCTCACGTCAAATCCTAAGCCCCCAGTGTTGGAGGTGGGGCCTGGTGGGAGGTGATCGGATATTGGGCGGATTTCTCTCCTGTGCTGCTCTCGTGATGGTGAATGAGGGCTCGTGAGATTTAATTGTTTATAAAAGTGTGTGGCACCTCCACCATCCCCACCCCCTGACACCTCTAATCCTCCTCTGGGCATGTGATACATGCCTAGTTCCCCGTTGCCTTCTGCCTTCTGCCATGACTGTAAGTTTTCTGAGACCTCCCCAGCCATGTTTCCTGTACAGCCTGCAGAACCATGAGCCAATGAAACCTCTTTTCTTTATAAATTACCCAGCCTCTATATATTTATAAAGAGTGTAAGAACATATTAATCCACTTACAGACTTGTGGCAGGACAGGTGTGACCCTGGGCCAGTTTTCAGCCCCTGATCAAGGTCAGTTACTGTCTGGAAACGGCCCTGTTTTCCTTGCAGATTCAGAAGGGAAAGGTCGTGTTTCCGAACACAGAATAGGACATGCGACAGTGGAGTCACACTGGAGAATTTGATTTGCATAGAATTGGTTCACAAAACACTAGAAGCTAATGGATGCAAGAGTGTGGACATAGTAATGATTTCAGGACGTCTTCCCAACAGCCCCGAGAGACAGATGTGTTATCATTTCCTTTTTATTCAGACAAGAAAATTGAGGCTTTGCTCAAATTCTTATGTTTAATAAGTAGGACTGCGATTTAAACCTAAGAGCTAACAGCAAAGCATTTTAGATCCTAAACTATAAGAATAAGCGTGAATGTGATTCTCAGCCCAGTGTAAGACCAGGTATTGCCGGATGAGAGGCGGCCATTCCTGGGAACAGCGGTGACGCTGAAAGCGCCAGTCCTTCAAGGTGGATCCTGAGTGGCTAAAATAGAGCCCAGCAACCATTTGCTGTCCATAGGTCACGCAAATGCAGACTCCCCCAAGAACCGCAGCCTTGCACCTGGGATACTTTC
Source organism: Piliocolobus tephrosceles (assembly GCF_002776525.5). Lineage (NCBI taxonomy): Eukaryota > Metazoa > Chordata > Mammalia > Primates > Cercopithecidae > Piliocolobus > Piliocolobus tephrosceles. Next base: position 20,759,929 of record NC_045438.1, read on the forward strand.
TGGGCTCACCTGAACCAACCAATCAGAGCTCACCTGATCCAACCAATCAAAGCTCACTGGCTTTGGCCAAATCAAGACTCGACTGTTATCAACCAATCAGAACTCAGCTGCCTTGACCAATCAGAACTAAGCAAGTTGGAATCCTTCATCTGGATACACAGACCTGACTGAAATCTGGGTGGGAGTTTTTGCTATAAAACCGGAACCTTCTCTTTGTTCTCCAGGCACGTTTGTTTACACCAAAGGCTGCATCTTCCTGGTTTGCAAACTGTGCCCTGGAGTCTCCTCCTTCTTCCAAACTCCTTTCGGAGGATGTGTTTACTCTGCATTTACAACTTCAGGAGCACTATCGCAGCCACGGTTTCTCTTTTTAGTGCTACACTATTTTGATTTTATAATCACACTATTTTGATATTGTGATAAAACATCCTCTTTTAATAATCAGTGTATTTTAGACTTCATGTGGTACAACTAAAAATCATACCAATTTCTTCCCAAGAAGAAAATTTACTCAAAATCCATAAAAGATATGGCTCGGTTCAGCTCAGCTGGCCACAGGCAGGTAGCCTATTGGCTGGAGGAAAGGAAACGAACGACTCCCACTCTAAGCCGGCTTCGGAGACTCGTGGTCTGGCCGAATGCTCCCTGCAGTGGAGATGGCTGTTAGCGTGTCCTTGGTGCAGGGATGGCAGATCAGTCTGACGTCCCTTATTAACACATCTGTCATATCAGCCACCTCTTTAAACGGGTGTCACGGAGTAACAAGATCCAGAAAAATGCCAGCAGTCCAGTTGGAACACCAGGTCCCGTTGGCTGAGATGCTGCTGTCCTCAAGTGAGGACAGGCGCTATCAGGGAATGTAGTCACAGCATCCACATGTCGGGAATCAAAGGCAATCTTTTTCTCCGGCATTTACATTCAGTCACGATACCCCTCGCCCCAGATCACATCTATAGAGTCTCGACAGCCACTGAAGAATTTCTCCAGCCCTGCATAACATCATGCCTGTCTGGTGCGGATCCACTAGACTGAAGGAACGAGGTGGAAGAGGCTTTTGTGTCCCTCGGTGCAGGGCAGACTTGTCCCTGCAGAGAATTATTTACAATGAGGGCAGAGCTGGGGTGTGAAGGACCCTCCAGGCGGGGCTGCTCCCTTCTCCCTGCAATGCCACACAGGAGGCGGTCCCCACAATGCCTCATCCCAAACACTGCCATTGGCTAAGTTTGAACACTGTGTGTCTCTAACAGCACTGCCTTCGTCAGTGGCTGAACACTCAGTTTCGAGTCATGTGGGCCATCTTTCACACAGGTAAGAATAGATGGGGAGAGACAGCATTGATGTGGCGCAGACCTATGACCTATGAGAGAGCCTAGACCTCCACTGGCCAGTTACGCAAAGGCGGTACAAGTGAATGTGCCCACCAGGGGCTGTACATGTCAGGTGTAAAGTGGTTATTACTATGCCTGGCATGTAACGGACTCGGAAAACACTGACTATTATTTTGCAAGAAAACAAGTAGCTCAAAATAGCCACAATGATGAAGAATTGGCAGCACTGCCTTCATTTCAGGATAAGGAAGTTGCCTGGAGGTGCACACCCAGATTGTACTGGGAAAGGACGGTCCCTGAGTGCGGATCTGCACACCACTAACCAGCCCTTTGTGTAGGAGCCCTGGAGCTGTGGCCACGGCTCACACAGGTAAGAGAAAACATCTGTGGTCCTAACTAACCACAGCCAAACTTGGAGGCCAGAGCCTACTGCCAGATGCATGTCCCCAGCTGAAAGGTGGCCACTGTGGCTGAGTGAGAGGGCTTGCTCACATTCCACAGAGGCTGTGTTCACGGAACCTGAATCCAGGAAGTTGTGTCCTTGGATCACCATGTTTCAGGGACCTGTGCTCCAGGGAGCCTGCAAATTGGAGACCCACGTTCCACAGAGCCTGTGTTCATGGCACCTGCATCCACAAAGCTGTGTCCACAGAGCCCCATGTTTCAGGGACCTGTGCTCCAGGGAGCCTGCACATGGGAGGCCCACGTTCCCTCTCTCCTCCATCACTTCTTCCTGGTCCTTGAAGCATTTCTTTCAGGTCTGCCTGGTACTGTGGCTGCTTCTGGGGACTTTGGACCTGTGGGCTCCTCTGTCTCAGTGGGATCTTTGTCATCCCTGCTGGTCTAGCGGGAAAGCACCCTGAGCACGGCTGGGAAACCAGCCATGTGAAGGAATGCACATGGTGCTGTCTGGCTAACTCCGGACTCCCAGCACTGCACAAAGTCAGGAACTCAAAGTGACACAGAATCCCCAGTGGCATCAAGTGGCAGAGGCAGGTGGAGTTTGGCTGAGTTGTTACCTTTGGTCTTTGTGATGCTTTCTGACCAGGGTCTGCTCTCTGGAGCCTTAATCCCAGGAGAGCAAAAGAAGAAAGCATTCCTAGATCAGTGTCTCCTGGCTTTTCTGGCCTGGCACCCAGAGTTCAGGTTCTTACACTCTGCCTAACACACAGGCCAGCAGCACTTTCCACAGAACTGGACCTCCAGGTATGGCCGGCACTTTAGCAAGGACACGTTCAGTCATGAGCATCAAGAGTGATGCCCATCCTTGACCCTGAGGGCCAGCCGGTCCAAGACCCATACTCAACATTCTCAATGTGGCTTTCGCCTGCTCTTGGACACCCGAGCAGGTTTCTGTTCCTGAGCCCTGTGGATGGTTCAGACGTCCCCATCCACATGAGGGTCATGTGATATGGCTTCAGTTTCCACCTGGCAGCCCTGGAAGCCCAGGTGTCTCTGGAATGCATGGCTTCCACCTCCTCTACAGCCGTAGGCAACAGGTCGACCCAGGGCATGTGTGGGTCGCCTGCAGTGGACAGGTGGGATACACGGGGTGTGTGGTCACCTGCAGTGGATGGTGTGGTCACCTGCAGTGGATGGTGTGCTGTCTTCCATAGTGGGTGGTGTGCTGCCTTCTGCAGTGGGTG